>NW_016161400.1:8930-42071 GCF_001687245.7 Rhagoletis zephyria
TATCTAAAAACCCATGTAAATACCAATTTCAAACTTTGTAGATTTTTAAAAATTCGACGACTTTTAACAAATATGTATTCATCACCAGTTAAAACTTTTCAGTCAGATTTTTTAGAGAATCCATGTAAACCAAAATTTCAAACTTTGTATAACATTTTTAAAAATTCGACGGATTTGAAAAAAAATTTCGATGGAAATGCTAAAATTTTTAATCAGATTTTTTATAATTGTTTTGAGTATGCAGTTTTGTTGCCCATTAAATTTTAGTATAATAAAAAGTATATTTGAAGTAGCTAGGACTTACTGTTGATTTTTGGCAATTTTTCGTTCGCGCATTTTCTTCCACACAAAGTATGTTTGACAATTTTTTTGGAAAAAAATGCCAAAAATCAACGGTAAGTTCTAGCTGCTTAAAATGTGTACTTTTATAAACTAAAATTTAGTGGGCTACATAACAGCATACTCAGAATGTTTCTACGACGTACAATTGAAAAGCTAAAAATTTTAATGAAACTTTGTCGAATTTTGCTAATTTTGTCCACATGGTTTTTATTTCATAAAAAAATAATAAAAGTTAAATAATCGAAAAGGAAATAGCCAAAGAATGCCAAAATCTCTCTTCCCTATTTATATTTTTGCCACTGTATGTAAAAGCATTTGAATGTACGGATTTAGTACATAGATAAACTGTTTAAGTTTTCAGCTTTAATTGCCATGTGTGTAATAAAGTATTTTTATAATTATTTTATAGTTATTTTCTCTTCAACTCCGGTACGCCATTGAATCGAATGTAGTACATAATGAAACAAAAAATTAAATTAAAAAATTTCTCGGACATCAAGAGGTCAACGCCATTCACCGATGATCAGCGAAGTTGTCTACATACATACATACATATGTACACATTTACATACATACATATATACTTAGGGCGAAAAATTGTGTCTGCTGTGGCATGCAATGGGAGCGTTTGTTAATAAAAGCACAACAACAGCCACAAGGCCCACATACGGAAGCCAATTGCGTGCGTGCACGCCCTAATGCAGCTCGCTCCCACACAGTCCTTCACTGCGCTGCCACGGCCTAGTCATGCTCTACACTCTGTGTTGTGTTTGACATTTTTATATCGTCGCCGCCACAGTTTCCAATAGTCACCACATTCACTTTATTCGAGTGAGCACAGACGCCACTCAATCCAAGTGTATAAGTACAATGGGTAAAGTACTAACTACATGGGCGTTTCCAGTGGAAAGTCTACCGCGGAATAAAAGAAAAAATAAAAGTCCTATATCTAATTTGACAAGGGATGACGGAAAATCGTTCCACATTACGTTCTATATCTAACTTATTTATAGGCCGATTTGGATGCCTTTTATAATACATATATACCGGTTATGTAAGCATACAGTTTTTTGCCAAAAATGATCAGAAAGTGATATTTATTCTCGGATTTCATTCACATTTGGCATCTTTAGTTGAAACATACTTGGTACTTAAGACATAGATTTGCAAAAAATGGAACAGCTGATNGAAAAAGTTGCCCAAAATTGGACTTTCCGAATGGACCACCTAAGACGCAGCCGCGGTCAACATTTAAATGAAATTATCTTCAAAAAGTAAATGTCATGGACCAATCTAACGTTTCAAATAAAGAACCGATGAGATTTTGCAAATTTTATGCGTTTTTTTTAAAAAAAAAGTTATCAAGCTCTTAAAAAAGCACCCGTTATAAATATAAAAAGTATATTCTACATAAAATGCATTTTTTCTTCCCGTTAAAATTCTTTAAAGAACAATATGGTAATTTTAGTAATGTAACGTCACACCAGATACTACAGTTGATTAAACAAATAGCAGAAAATATTTTTAAATTTAAATCCTTGGAAAACTTAGATACCTTAACCATTTCTAATCTACAAAACCTTTTATATAAATAGCCTTGTCCAATTCGCAGTTTTGCAATTTTGTAATCGAGGTCAAAATCTACTTCCGTTTTTTGTAACGTCACGCCAGCGCATATGTTTACTATTATCTTTAAATCGCTACTACCAACAGTTGTATTTTTTTTGTACTGAATAAGGGGCCATGTAATTGCTATGCAAATCAAAAAAAAAACCCTTTTCAAATTTTGACTTTTTCAATACATATTTTTAACATTTTGTCGTACGAGTGTCACGCAACGCTGGATTGGAAATACCCATATATGTATATAGATATGCATACATAGTGTGTGGATGACACAAACGATGCGGCAAATGTGGGGAAGTAAATGGCACAAAAGTAATAAAAGTAAGAAGAGGAGTGCCGCTTAGCCGAAGAAGATGAAACAAGGAAATTAAAATTAAATTCAATTGAACTAACTGGCAGAGAGTCAAGTGCAGGTGACCCACATTCACGAACTCTAATAGTCAATCTCTTCGCTTTGCAATTCCATGAGAAGATATGCACGTACATACATATATACATACATGCATACATGTATGCATAAGTAAAGATATTTTAAGGGAATATAAAGTTTAAAGCTTCTACACCTTATCTCTTCAAATAAATAGTTAATTATTGTCTTTGAGGATTCATTTAGAAAGTTCTATTTAAAAGCAAAATATCAACTGAACGCTAAAAATGCTCTTGAAAAAATTCAACTTTTGCTAAGGCGCATTAAGCAAGCTATCTAATAGCAGCAGATCCGCTTTTTGTTATTTTCATGCGTTCAGTCTCTAAATTATCAAACTTTGAATACATTTTATGCATGATAAAAATATAGTAAGGTAGAACCGCTGAGTCACTTTTAAAATTCTTGACGTTTCCAAACAATTTAATTTTTAAATTTACTCACAAACTCACACACACATTTTCATTTTCAATCTCAAGCAACAACAATTTCGAACAATTTCAATTTTTTATTTTCAATTTTATATGATTTTAAAATGTTGGCAAACTTCAAAAAAAAATCATGGCCGACAAATTGAGAGAACGGTTATACCTTGCTATGTTTTTATCATGATTTTATGTACCTATTAATATGCTAGAGTCCAAAATCAGCAGGAAATTCTTAACACAGTCTTTGTTGTTTTCGTTCTAATGTTATTACCTGCTCAATATGCCTTGACTTTGGCCTAGCAAGGTTAAGTAGTTTTAAAATTTTGTTAATTTCAAGAAATGTTGATTAGAAATTTTACTTTATACTCGTATGTAAATACTGTGTACAGCGTGGCGACGAATAACTGTTACCCCGGTTTTTTTGAGAAATAAAAGGGTCCTTTATAGATTTTGCGAAAAAAGTATATTATTATTAATTTTCCACAGATTTGACTTTAGTTGTATTAATAAGTTTTTAAATTTGTATCCTTATTTGCATTTGCCAGCAGTGTAAACTTTGAGAAAAAAGTTCATTTGGCACGCAGGTCTTTGTTAGTTAATTTATTACATATCTTCTGTAACCCTAGACAAATTTTCTCCATTTTGAGTCCCTTATACTCCCCTTTTTGTCCAACATAAGACCTCATACTCATAAATCGAATAGACTCGGAATTAGTGACTAGGACGGCCATTCATTCGACCAATCTTATACAGTTTTATTTCTTTTTTTTATACAAAACCTAAGAAAAAATACACCTGAAAAAGACTTGCGTGCCAAGTGAACTTTTCTCTCAAAGTGTAAACTGCTGGCAAATATAAATAAGCATTAAAATTTAATATTTAGTTAATACAACTAAAGTAAAATCTGTGGAAAATTAACAATAAAATACCTTTTTCTCAAAATCTATAAAGGACCCTTTTATTTCTCAAAAAAAACGGGGTAACAGTTATTCGTCGCCACGCATGACCATGACGTTGACGTTGCTTATATCTCTCAAGTGATAGAACGATACGAGTACCGAGTACAGAATATCGATACTTTTCATGAGTACTGAGTAGTATCGAGGACTCGATACTTTTTGACAAGTACCAAGTACCAGTACAAAGTATCGAAGTTTTAAACCCTTTTTTAGTAAATTTTTTTTTCAATCACAATGAAAAATTTTTAAAAATTATCCCATGCGCATAACGTTCATTTACTTCAATAATGTCCCAACTCAAAAAACCGAAAAATTAATATATATTTTGTTCTGGTGAGCTACTGGTAATCGCTATGAAATTTTTATACAACATAGAAGAAGAGGTAGCAGTCATATGGACATTTGGCTCGGTTAAAACTTCTTAAATAATGGGAAAACGAATCTCTTGCCATGCCTTCGATAACACTGGCTACAAAAAAAAGTGGTCATTGCTTTAAGCAGACCAAAATATCGACATGTATTGAAGTCCATTTGACTCGTACACCTTCTGAATTTGGAGTTAATTGCGAAAATTGTGAAAAAAATGGCAAAAACGAGTCAAACGGACCTCAGATTCGGATTCAGTGGGTCGAAATAGGTGGCGGCAAGTGGATCTGCTTAAATGCACCCACCAATTGTTTTTGTGCCGGTGTAAGGAATGGGTTAGGAGGGTGGTCTTCGGCTCGATAACTTGGCAATTTTCCAGAATAACGGAGCCTTCGTTTTCCAATGTATTCTACCTTGGTTTTAAATTCGAAATCCAGCCCGCTTTCGAAGAAAATTGTTATGAAAGGGTGCTTATCTTTCCTTTATAGTTACAATGGCTTTAGTTGCTTTTAAAAGCTTCAAATAAGCCTTTTGCTATACACATTTATTTTACGCTTTTAAACTTATTGCAAGTTCTTTTCAAAAACTCCGTTCGAAATGCTTGTTAGATCAGACTTCAGCTATTAAAAGGAATGTCTACATTGTTAACTTTTCGCGTTTGCCATAAAAATACTTGCAAGTACGGGTATATCGATACTTTTTTGCAAATATGAGTACTGGCATCGATTATTTTTTAGAGTATTATAAATGAGTACTAGTATCGATACTTTTCTAAAAAGTTCTATCACTATCACTATATCTCTCTCTATCTCTATCAACAGCAAATTTGATATGTTTCTACGCGCTTCTACGGTACCCTGCGTACACATTCGTGGTCAACCGCGCTCTAACACTTATTTTTTCTCTTCCAGCGATCAGTGTCCG
This sequence comes from Rhagoletis zephyria, assembly GCF_001687245.7. Lineage (NCBI taxonomy): Eukaryota > Metazoa > Arthropoda > Insecta > Diptera > Tephritidae > Rhagoletis > Rhagoletis zephyria. Next base: position 14,000 of record NW_016161400.1, read on the forward strand.
TGTCCAACAGCAACGGAAAAAGATATGCAAATAACCCTTTCCCACTGAGGAGCACAAATCTACAAAAAATAAACCACCTGTTCTGGTTTGTGGGTTATTTTTTCTCTTAAATAGGGACGGTTATTTTGGGACACTTTCAAAGTGTTGAGGGATATTTTCGACCTCTGCTTCCAGAGATACGTAGTATGAAAAATTTGGTTTGTATGGGAGGTGCCACGACCCCTTTCCCAACTTCATTCAACGTCAGGGTATTCATATTTTTGACGCTGACTGTATGTACTATCAAATCGACGAAACGGTTTAACTGCATAAGATCAGCGCGTCCTCTCAAGTGTCTACGTAGCGAGGAGCGCAATGGGTTCTAAACCTATTGCTAAATTAAAGGATCTGTTTTTTTCAAGTTTTCGGTGAGGCACAGAGGTTTGATATTCCTGGATTCCGGAAAATTGCCTGCATGACATTTGTAACTTGTTAAATTTTTTTCCCATGCTTGGAGACTTGAGGTGCAAAATAATTTCTTATGAGATCATTGATGGAAAATTGCGTTTCCTGAGGCATACAGGCCGATTCTGACCAGAAGCTCCCCGGGAGTTTTCTCTATTTTTCCTTCCCTCCTATAATGAATAAAAATTCCCTGGGGATCCTTAATATTAAAAGAGCTTTTCGTTCGGATTTCCTCCACCCAAGTTTTCGGGGAAAATGCTACTTCTGGGAGTTAATTATTGATGGATTAAGAATTGAACTGACAATGTTTGAAAAGTTACCGATAATTAATTTCCACTATCATACTTCTGATTAACAAGAAAAATGGTTTCCTTACTTCTTTGGCTCAGCGTAATCAAATCAAATTGCATTAATGTATGTACTGTATGTACATTTATGGATTTATGTACAAATGATAAATGTACTTGCGCCAGTGAAGTGATGTATGCGCTTGCCTTCTTTCTTGAATGGAGCGCTGACTGCTACTCACACTTTCGAAACAAAGTGTCTAACGGTAAAATGCGTGACTGAGCTACAAGCCAGACTCAAAAGCAGTGATGCCAGACATTCTCTGTTAAATATCCCACGGAAATGGGGAAAAAATCCCTCAATTACCCACATCTTGAAAATTTATCCCACAAAATTCCCAACGAATTTAAACATATACATGTTTCAGTAGTAAAGAAGTAAAATTCATATAAAATAATAATAATAGTTTGGCGCTTACACATATGTGCTTTTCCTCCAATTTGTGGCGGTCCCCTTGATGTTGTCACACAAAGGGGAGGGACCTACAGTTTTACGCCGACACCGAATGGCGAGTGTATTTTTATGAGAAGCTGTTTTTCATGGCAGGAATACACTCGGAGGTTTGCCATTGCCTGTCGAGGGCCGACCGCTGTTAAGAAAAAACCCCTTTTTCTGCATTTTTTTCACTCATTCATTTTTTCCCTTTCATTTTTTTGCTCACTCACTAAGGGCCTAAAAGAATTTTTTGGTGACTTTAAAATTGAAGCACATTCATGTGCTATTTAACATTTCATCAGATAATTTGTTCCGCTTTTTACATGAAACACCAGTTACAACTGAAAAGATTCTTTCTTACTCAGCGCTTGAATTGGTTAACGTAAGAAAATTTTCGAAATTGTCCTTATACTTTTTAACAATTATATACCATTTCACTCCACATCACATCTTCAGAACGATTAATTACGTAAGAATGTCGAATATTCTTGAATTTTGATCAATTATGCAACAATAACTGCGTCAAAAGAAAATCCCTTATTTATATGAAGTGTCCCTTTTTTCCCTTTTAATAATTTTTGATGCAAAATATCCCTCAAATAGGGAAATTACCCACAATCTGGCATCACTGCTCAAAAGATGAAAGAAAGAACGGTATTCTGCGGGGGAGAAGTGGGGGCGTTTGGTGAGAAATTCTACAGCGATAACAGTATGAATGACGTACGCCGTCAAATACAGCGACTGCGGCATAAGCGGTGATATCATTCTTCGAATTTTCGAAATCCAATTGGATTCAACATTCACACGACACTGTAAAATCAGCTTGCGTGCGAAAGGAAGGCAATCCATGATGAATGGTGGACAGAAAATAAAACAGGGAGTGGACATGTTTGTCAGTGTATGAGTGTGAAAGAGAGAAACACGCGATTTTATCGGAGTATCTGAAAGAATACTCTCCACCTGAGATCATTGTTAAAATAAAAAATAAAAAACTTTCATACTCTATTTCGCTACGCTTTTCATTCAATTATAAACAAGCATCTAATTATCGAGTACATTTTTAGATATTTTTTTTTTGGTATATATTTATATTTATGTGCTGTCAGACATATATTTGTGCAACAATTTGCACTCTTCTTACCCATCTTATCCGTTGCTCACTTGCGCTGCTCTCAAATATACGTTCTCCGTCTGGTACAAATCCGCTCGATAGCACGTTGTTGTTATTTTATGTTGCGGCACCGCTAATGTGGTTCGAAAAGCACCACACCGATGTATATGTGTATATGTATAGATTTCTCACGTTTACAGATAGCACTCAACACGGCACGAATTGGACAATTTCCTTAACCACTACTCCGTAACCGATACCACACACACATACGCACCAAGTTGCATCAACGGTTATCGACTAACCAATCGACCAATTGACCGATTCCAATTAGATTTTTTATCCTTAGCTTTTTCCCAATAGCAACACTTGATACTCAATATTTTACAAGCACCTTCTTTGAGCCTTCTATCATTTGCAATAAATTTGTTTCCCTAGTTATTACAAACCAGACAATTGGTACGTCCCTCTTTTGCCCTTCTAATATTTCAATATGTAAACTTTTTCCAAAAATCTGGAATTATATCGACATCGAAACGAATTTACACACCTATTGATTTTCGATTTGCTGGAGCTTTTATTGCATTTCTTTCTTTTTATATTTACATATATCACGGAGATGCGTTACCGTTTATAAATGACACCACTAAATTTGATTTTTCTTAATTTTGCGCACCAAATAATTAACCAAAGCGCACGCCCGCTGCTACCACTACCGTCGTTCCGCTTTAATTTTCGAATGAATTTTATTTCGCTGTCAACTCGCCTTGGTCGTCTTCGAACGAAATATGCATTAAATAAGTTGCTTGCCATCGGTATAACAAGCGGAATCCAGGTCATAACAGGCTAGCTCGTGTACAGGGCGGCTCAAATATTGTATGTATGATGGAGGGAAAAACGCAGGTTTTCGACTTGGATTCGGAAGAAAACACATGAAAAGGGTTACAAATCGCAGGGTGCACTTGATATTATTTATTTGTTATTCGAATCCTTTTTTTGATGACGCATTTCCGAGCGCCTTTTTTTGCAGTTATTCAAAAACAATATTTTGATGATGCATTTCCGAACGCTGTGTTTACAATTTGCTTTTTATAGTAGGGTTTTAAATTTTTAATTTTTCAAATTAATTCGCAGTTTTATAGCCCATTAAAGTTGCGTAAACTTGTACAAGTAGGTACCAATTGTTACCAAATCGTGTTCGTGTAAATTCGTGCTAGGAAAATTTTTGCCAGCAAGAATTTGCAAGCAGAATTGTGGCACACGGTTGCATTTTCGTCAACAATAATTTGATTCAACCAGTTCGTCAAATTTGAAAATGAACAATCTTGTTGCGATTTACTAATGAAAGAAGTATGCAAATATTTGTTTATTCAATTTATTTAATTAAATCCAAACATTTGAATGGTAATCAGCTGAAAAAGCTGTATTCGTAATCGGAACAACTGTCGATATAGGAAATCCGACAGTGACTTCGACAATGAAATTGAAGCGTATGTTGAAGAAAGTCAGCATAAAAAGAAATACGTATACGTCTAGGTCCTGTTTTGTAACAAATAAATAAAATAGAAATAATTTAAAAAATTTATTATGTTCGAAATGCAACCTTGGACACCAGCTGGCAGTTAAACTTGCAAATGCTTGCTAATTCCTGTTCGCGCAAAACTCAGTAAGTTTCTCTCTTTGGAAGAGTAAGATACCTTATTCTCTGAATTTTGTTACTGGTTAATTCTTACTGGCATTTGCATAGCGAACAGAGCTAATGTTTTTCGTGAGCGTTAGAAATTAAACTTACATATATGATAGTAGTAAAATAAAATATATATGAGAACTGTAATTAACTAAATAATAAAAATTTTGTTTCATATTTCTGTTGAAAATACCAGGGTTGGAAAATATTCATTTTATAAATTGGAAAATACCGAAAATTAACTCAAAATGAACTCCTCCTTGGTTGAACATATTGCACATTACCAGGTACCTTGGCGTTTTCAACCCTATATATATAGCAAAAATATGGTTCATTACGCTCTAAAACCAATCTGTGTAAAAGAGGCCAATTTTTGGTCAATATCTTAGGCTCGCCCAAGTTCAAGTCAAAGTTCAATGTGCTCAAAAAATACAAATATATGCATTAATTAAAAGNGTGTAAAAGATGACAATTTTTGGTCAATATCTTAGGCTCGCCCAAGTTCAAGTCAAAGTTCAATGTGCTCAAAAAATACAAATATATGCATTAATTAAAAGTTTAGTGCTACATAATTTGGTATATATTGACCTTTTTGGAAGAGAATCGAAGGAAACTAAAAATTTTTTAGCACTTGAACTTTGATGGACTTGGGCGAGCCTACGATATTGACTGCAAATTGTCATCTTTCGCACAGATTATTTTTAGAGCATAATGAACCATATTTTTGCTATTACCAATCAAAATTTTAAAAAGGCGGATTTTCGGCCCACACTCATATGCAACTGCAACAGCCTGCGCGAGAAAAGTGAGAAAATAATATGAGAATGGAGAAAGTTAAATTTCAGTGCACCTATGTTTGCGAAATAAGATATGGATGTGTATATTTTCCTTATCCAGTGGAGATCTGAGGAAAGGAATCTCAATAGAGATTTAACAAGTACTAAATGCATTGTATTCGATCTTTTAATTCATCTTATTTATAGTATATTTGTGTGAAATGGGCATAAGTTCCTTTTAAATAACATTACCAACAAAAACTATAATATGTATGTATGTATGTAGTAATAATCCATTTATAATGTCAAAACAAAATAACCGTAAGCAACTTTATACGTTTTCTCATACATCATTTACCTCATAATTTCATTACTAATTCGATCATTATTGCAGATGTATTTAAAATTTCTCTCAATATAAATGTATTTTTTTAATTGCGGACAATTACTGGTAAAATTGGCATGACAATTTCCGTCAGCCTGCAAAAAAGAAACTCGTTACAATAAAATATTCTCTAGTGTTACATATTTTACAATCATTTTTTTCCGTAAATAATACATATTCTTATTATTAATTTTTTTTATTTGCAATTTCNGGACAATTACTGGTAAAATTGGCATGACAATTTCCGTCAGCCTGCAAAAAGAAACTCGTTACAATAAAATATTCTCTAGTATTACATATTTTACAATCATTTTTTTCCGTAAATAATACATATTCTTATTATTAATTTTTTTTATTTGCAATTTAATTTTTTTATTTCACTTGAGACTCAAAATATTCATACTTTTCAATGCATTTGAACGTTTGAAATTTGAAATTTTTTCAATCCTTAATTAGCACGTGCATATACCAAACGCTATCGTTACTATTCTTATTACCCCATTTCCATTTTGTCTTTTGACCTTCGCTTTTAATTTAATGATTTACATTATTTTACACACCTGCCAGTAGGGGTGATTAAAATCATAAACATTATTCCATTACTTTTTATTTATATTTCAGCTTCTCTTAGAATCAAATTTTATCTTTACTAAAATCAACGNACGTGCATATACCAAACGCTATCGTTACTATTCTTATTACCCCATTTCCATTTTGTCTTTTGACCTTCGCTTTTAATTTAATGATTTACATTATTTTACACACCTGCCAGTAGGGGTGATTAAAATCATAAACATTATTCCTTTACTTTTTATTTATATTTCAGCTTCTCTTAGAATCAAATTTTATCTTTACTAAAATCAACATTTGTTGAACTGGAAACGGATATGATTTTTAATTATTTGCTATGTTTTGTTTTTAGTTTTTTTCTTTCTTGCTATATTTACGTATGCATCGTACGAACCTAAGAATACGAAAGTTTTTAATATGCATTAGCTACGTAAAATATGCTTTAAATTTTGTAATCAATATAACGGCATGTAAGTTTTCTAGGTATCCACACTCTTACTTTTTCAATTGTAATAATTGTTATATATGCATTAAATTTATATTTTCCGATTTAAGTTTATGCTACCACCGCAATTTTGTCCATCATGCGGCTTAATGCTACCGATGTGAATGTTGTCTCCAAGTAGAATTGCAACTTGATTGTGCCCGTGCCTATTCTTCATCGGAATCACCCTCACTTGAATAGCCGGTTTGTTGCGGTCGCCGTACAAATGGTGCTGTTATAACTTGACTACAAAATATGTACATGAGTATGTACAATGATGAATAGTTAAATTTTGAAACTTTGCATTGAAAGATTCCATGCTTACGCGATTCTTCGATAGTGATTTAACCATTCTTCCAGCATTTGTGCAACCAACAGCGGTCGTTTTCGCAATTTCTGCTGCGCCACAAGTAAACCTCCATCTGTAACGCACACATCTAGCCACTGTCTCATAATAGCCTCTTCGCGACCCATCTGGAAAATTCGAAAGCATTGAAACAACCGCCTATACCATTTATTTACGCTATACTACCTCTGCCTGTGTTAAGAAGTGTATTGGCAATAGTTTTGATTCACAATCCATCAAAGGTAAATAACGAACATCTTCTGGTTCATCTCTGCGTGGATCAATGCGAGCAAATGGCTCCATCGGTACTAATGCACTGAAATGTCCGCGGGTATATCCCAGAGCAATAGGCGATTTTATGCAGAAATTTTGATCCCAAAATAAAGGCAAGTACAAACCTAAGCAATTGTTTTATTTGTGGAAATTTTTTTTATATGAATTTAATTCATTTTGAATGTATAAATCTAAGTAAAATGAGTTACCTTCGAACCTCGCATAGCCAATATCCTCGCCACGGAAACTTTTAACATATTTCACACCGTAAACGATGATTGGTCGACGCAGTATATGGGCCAACGCAAATATATGCAACTGCTCTAATGATGAGCCCGGCTGGCTGGCTAACGATAGCAGATTACTCCAGTCATCTTGCCACTGGGCATCTTCCAAGGTAAATTGCAACATTGATGCCTGCCACTTTTCGTACTCCTTCCAACGCGGATAGAAACTGAGAGAATCAGTATTGTGTTATTATCACTTACAACTTGAATTTGAGTTACTTACATTGGGCCACACTGATGCAAAGTATCTGCCAAGGCGCGTCGAAGGGTGTTGTCGCGGTCAAATACACCCCAAGTTGCTTGCATTGCCGAGTCTAAGAGGCAGTCGCCGGCACTGCGATTCCATAATACCAACAAGCGTGAGCCCAAACGGGCTGTGATCTCCAATGACCAATTAAGTGCGGGAGGAGGGTTCTCAAGCTGTTTTTGTGCATCGCGATCTAATAATTCGTCGTACAGCTGTTCTTGGATTTGAATTGGTAGCTCTTCTATCTCAGCTGGTAAAGCAAATGTAGCATGCTCTTGCACGTAGAAACAATTGAAGGAGGTTTTACGCATGCGTAGTGTATTAGCGAAATGTCTTCGTATATCAGCGGCTAAGTCTGGAGCGACATAGGAAGGTACACGCTTAATACCAGGCCCAGATCCTGAGATCTGTGCAAGTAACATGGGCAACATCTCTTCTCGATGAAAGCGTATCGCCAAATGAATAAGCGTATGACCTACATCGAACGCTGAATTGCGATTTAAGATAGCGATTTCCGTCGCGGTTAAAGAACGTGCCGGATTACCGCCACAGGACAAGTATGCTTCCACTGCGCTGTAGTTATTCTCCACAACGCCTTTAAATTATTTGAAATAGATTACTTAACTTGATTACTTTTATTTAAAGGCAGTCTTACCAAGACAGGCATTCAGCCATTGCCAGTCAACTTGTCTTCTAATTTGACGCTGGCGCCGTTCTTGACGCTCTTGTACCGTATCACAGTTGTTTATAGTCTCAGAAGAACCTACAATTCGCCCATATCCAAAAGCATGCATTGCTAGTACATTTTCATTATTAAACAAGTCTATTCAATACTAACCAAGTTGGTAAATATGTTTCTTGTTGAATGAATTATTCGTTGACACCGTCATATCATGATTTCCATCCTTTACATCCTTTACATTGAGGAATTTATTGCTACCCGAACCGGATGTTGCAGTGATGGCGTTGCTGTCTCCCAAAGAAGGTATATTGGTAGTATTTCCATCACGCGGCTCCCCACACATAGAACATTTAAGACTTTTTGGCCAATTTTCATAAGTACATGTCTGCATAAAAACATTAAATTGGTTATATTACGAGCAATTATTGTCCACAAACAAGAATTAACTTACATTACAGGCCCATTTCGCTACATAACAGTTCTGCAGAGATGTGGACGACTGATTGTGCTGCGATTGTTGCTGCTGCTGCGACGAATTCGCAAGATTATTTAAGTGAGTTGTGTTTACAGTTGTAGTAGGCGCGGCGGTTATCATATTAGTAGTGGACGACTGTTCAAAAGTGCTCAATCTATTTGAAGCAGCACCTACCGATTGAATATAGCTGTTACTCGTTTTTTTGTGAATTTCTGCAGTATGACTGCCTGCCTCATTCTTTTGTGATTCCGCAATATTACTAGCATTCAATTCCATATCGTTAGTGATACGTAAAGCATTTAACTGATCTTTGAGATTGTTAGAAGAAACTGTATTAGTGTTGGTAATATTAGCAGTAGCCTTTGTTTCTCTACACTCTGCAGACTTTGATCTTTTATCCATGTATCCTTGCGGACAATCAATTGTATCTATATTCCCAGTTGATGCTAAAGCCACTGCTGCGGCTTCTCCACTATTGCAAACCTGTTGATCTACGTTGAGGTCGACAGTAGTAGTACCACGTTTAGAACAACATTGTACGCAGCGTAAACTTCTTGGCCAATTTAAATAGGTGCACATTTTGCAGGACCATTTAGCCAAAGTAGATGGGGAGGCTGTAGCGGGTAATGTGGAGGAAACATCTTGCCGCGATTGAGCATAGCATGCATTGAGGCTGGACGCCTCGACCACATCGGCAGTTGCACCGCGCTCCTCCTCGCCATCGAAAGCAGTTTGTGGTGGACTCAACCTGAAAGTAAAAACGTTATATTAGCTCGTGTATTAGTATATTAGAAATATAAATTACCGAAATATATCCTCATTCAGCAGTGGTTTCGCACCCTTGCACATGGTGCATTTAAGTGAGGAAGGAAAATTTTCATAGGTGCAATAGTCGCATATCCACTTTTGTACTTTGCTCGCATCGGAATCGCACATTTCTTGGGCTGGCAAAGCAGTACTGTGAGCGCTAAAGATAAGCTTGAGCGATTTGGCTACCTGTATGGTCGACAGTTAACAGAACAAAATTTCGAAATCTCTACTTTTATTATATCCTTGGAAATCCAATACCCGTCTTATTAGGATTATTCCTGCTACTACTGAAGGCTACGCCGCACTTACAACCTTTGTTTTTATGTGTTATTTTTATATTTGAAACTGATGAGGGATAGCTTTAGACTGTAGGACACTGCGGACGTAGACGCGTTTTTTCGGCCAAGGGCACAAATACATACCAGCGGGAATGCAAACAGCATCAAGCGGAAAGGATACAAAAACAATTGCAAATGGGATTAATTAAACACAGGCAATGTCGAAATAATGTCCTTGACTCTCCGTACCTCAAAATTGTGTGTGCCTACGAATATTTAAAGATAAATCAAATATGTATGCATATAGTCGGAAATACTACGAATAACAAAATAACAATCAATAAGGTGCTTTGCAAATTGCATTCGATTATCACACGCTTTGACAATTTCTAATAGCGCTTTTTAGTCGCAGGCAAACAAAGAAACACGGAACAGTTATGACCAGCAAGTGCACAATAAACTTTCACTGCAATACCAATATTGAGGAAAAGTTACATGAAAAGCATTAAAAAATAATCACCTCCCGCCCCTTTACTAGAACGAATTATTACAGCAACACACGCACTCGCACTCGCAATAAAAATCGACGTGGTGCTGGCTATTTATTAACTTAGAATTTTACTATTTCATGATATTTATTTGTTTTTCTATTTTTTTTGGAATTTTTGCAAAATTGCAACAAATAGAAAAAATTAATGAACTCGACTGGGGAAAATGAAAATGGACCACAAATTTATTACGTCAATATTTTGACAGTTAAAATGCGTTTGCAAAACGACAGGTAATCGAAATGCGCTCGAAAACTAACGTCATAATTATGATGGCAGGGTTGCTTTTTTCGATGAAAGATAATACCGAACCGACATTGGAAACATGTTTTCGTTGCATTAACTGGTTTTCGACGTAAAACTTGTGTTTTCGTCCATGTAAAATCTGTCAAGCGTTTCCCAACTTTTCTGTGATAAAACCTGTAAAACTGTAAAAAGCCAAAGAAACCAGAGAACAGAGTAAATTCTTGCAACTTCTTGCGACGCAACTTTTATTGATGGGAATATTTCTAGACAACACACATTTGACCTTTACCTTTGGCAATTCCATTTAACTTATTAAGCAGTTTTGTAGCCTTTCAATTTTAAAATATATTCTCTGCACGTTTTGCCCGTTTTCTTTCACATAAAAAAAATGTTCGAACATATTTTGAATGGAAGATATGCAAAAAATTGCCAAAAATCAACGGTACGTTCTATGTAGCTACTTTGAATTTGCACTTTGTTATACTAAAATTGTCTATAAAACGTGATACCTAAAATTTTTCTAAGAAATCGCATTAAAAAGCTTGAAATCTTAACGTGTTGCTTCTTTTTAATACCGCAACAAGTTGAGCAATAAAAAAAATTGAACTATGCATTTATACGGTTTCCATTAAAAATTCAACATAATTTTATAAAACCAATCAAAAAATTAGAATCAAAAAAAAAATCTAAAACTTGTCAATACACACATATACATATACACACAATACATACATACATATATGGAATAAGAGTTATGAAACATCGCCCAATATAAAAAAAAACTGGAAAGTAAGACAAAGAAAGATAGGATAAAATAAATTGAAAAAGAGCAGAGATAACAAAGAAAGTGCTTGCAGATCGGAAGTAAATTCAGTGCGTAAACAAAATAAATATTATTATTAATAGGTGATCAACACTATAAAAAATAATGTAATTAAGGTGCATTGTGCGAAACCAAAATTTATTTTTGTTGAGCTGTAAATCTGCAAGATTGAACAAAAATTTGTGGTTTATGTAGGGAAAGCGATGTGAATTCAGAAACTCGTCGTAGTAGAGGTAAGTAGTGATTCATTTTATTTACAGATATGCGCACATATTTTATGCGGTTTTATCCAAAACCGTTTTATTTAATGCCTTTGTTTGTTGTTTGTGACGAAACAAATACAAGTTCAGGCACAAAAATGCGATTGCGTAGTTTTTCTACAGTTATTTTCGCATAAAATCTTTTTCATATGTACTATATACATATGTATGTACATACGTACATACGTGTGTGATTGTTTTAGGCATGCGGAAAAATATACGTACATATGTACAAATATAANAAAATGCGATTGCGTAGTTTTTCTACAGTTATTTTCGCATAAAATCTTTTACATATGTACTATATACATATGTATGTACATACGTACATACGTGTGTGATTGTTTTAGGCATGCGGAAAAATATGCGTACATTTGTACAAATATAACCTGAAACTACCTGAAACTAAAATGTTAGAAAAATCAAGTTCGTGACCAAAGTTTTCTGTTTGCTCATTATTTATCATTTATCATTGCGCAAAAAATGCATATGTAGATGCATATACAGGAAGAAAGCACTAGCAAAGGTTTAACAGCAGCAATAAAAAAAATCAGTCCATATCAAATTAGGCACTTTTAATTTAATTTATTGTATATTTTATGCCATGCCAAAATAACGACCAAACAAAAGCGCATAACAATAACTCAATTCTTTGGATTCTGGGGGAGAAAGTGTGGGCAAGCATCTAAGCCACTGATGCCGTCCGGAGATAAGTCATTGCNATATACAGGAAGAAAGCACTAGCAAAGGTTTAACAGCAGCAATAAAAAAATCAGTCCATATCAAATTAGGCACTTTTAATTTAATTTATTGTGTATTTTATGCCATGCCAAAATAACGACCAAACAAAAGCGCATAACAACAACTCAATTCTTTGGATTCTGGGGGAGAAAGTGTGGGCAAGCATCTTAGCCACTGATGCCGTCCGGAGAAAAGTCATTGGCAACGGAGTATCCTTCCTGCAGACGTCCAAATTGATTTGGTTTAAGTAATCTCGCCACATCTTGCCAATCAACCAACGCCATGAGCATACGCACAAGGGCACTAGTCTTTTCAACATTCTTCGGGAGCTGCATCGCAATCGGACTTCTTCTGGTCAGTTTGACCACAAACCATTGGGTGCGCGCCTACCCGAAGCGCTTAAATTCTACAGTAAGTAAATGACGTTCGGATTTTAAACACAATGTCTCAATGAATTGTTTTTATTTGCTGTTTGTTTTAAAGGATTCAAAAGGCGATATAAATTTTGGTTTATTTTATGGCAACAAGGACCTCAACTATGGATTCGGTGTGCGCTCTACACCTATAATTGGTAAGTACTTTGATTGTCAAAAAAGGAAAGTTGCGATTTATATATACCCCAAAAAATAAATACACACATATGTACGCATAAACTTGTACATACATATGTACAAACACACATATGCACTATATTTCTTTATAATTATTTCTTTAATTATAGTTTACACCTTCGATCAAAACGGACCAGAAACAATGAACTTCTGGCTTTGGTTAATCACAGCTTTGGGTACCGGCTTTGGTTTACTGGGCTCTGCGATTTCAGCCATTGTAGCCGTTTTAAAAGCCGCTTCTGCGGCAAAACGCCCTGGAACTATGGTACTACTTTTCGCTTCAAACATTTCAGCCGCAGGAGCACAAGTGATCGCTTTTATTTGCTGGCTTGTTCAATTCTATAAATACTTACAGCAGAATGTGCTTGCAGCACAGGATAGTAATTGGTATAGTCAGGGTTTAGCTTTTTTGGGTTATAGTTTTTATTTGGTCATTGCGTCTACATTTGTTGTTATACTAAATGTTTTCATACTGTTGCATGCCAAACGTAGTGAACAACGCGATCGCCAAAGACTCGAGCCACCTAGCGAGGAGAAGAATCAAAGCGCCATAATGCTCTACTAAAAGAATGCGCCAAATACTAAGAGAAGAAATTGTGTAAAAAAAAAACTAGCTGATGCTAATTGGTTGGCTATATAATGGATTAGAATGCGTAATATTTTATACCATAAAGCAAAATTTTGAATTTGGAAGTAACTTTAAATTACAAAAAAAAAAGCAAAATTTCCTAACAAAGGATAAAAGTTATGCATACATATTTATACATGTATACAAATATATTTGTACATATGTTACAGGTAGGTTTTATTTAAAAAAGCACTTCCAATTTTGTGGAAATATCTAAAGAATATTATAAAACAATGGACTGCCTTCTACTTGAAATTGCATTTGTTTTTATCTCGCGTTTCCTCGATATCTCTACTTACAAAAAAACTATTTTTAAGAAGTACTTGTATATGTATCCTGTATTCCTACTTAATACATGTACGGTTTTTTCGAACTCAAATATTTTTATAGCAATAAATTTTTCAAAATGAATTAAATTTAGTGTAAATAGAGTTTTAGAAGAAGCGGTATGTATTTTCGGGTAGATGGGCTACAAAAATCGCAACAATCGCGGTAAAGTGGTAGAATACGTAATTAATAATTTAAACCTCTGTACTAAATGATGTCAGACCTACTCATCTCTCAACCCACAGAACGCGGTTCCCTAAGTTTGCTTCCGATGATAACCTGGACCATATTAGATAGCCTTTACCACATTGACTATTTTCCCATAGTCACAGAAGTTAGCAAAACCCAGAATAATGCTAAATACTACAAAGGAAAAAGATTCCTACTCGATTTCGCCGATTTGAATAAATTTCGCACAAGTGCCGAAGAGGAGCAAACATGAACAAAGAGGCAAATAATGTAGCAAAGGCTACTCGCGTAGTTGCCAATCTTTCCATTCAATCAATCTACGCCATAACAAAAGCTCAAGCTACAATAACTGAACCTAAGTCAAACCTCACCTTTTTGCTCTCAACTGGTCCGAATGGTCCAACGACTCTAACTTTTCCGATCAATTCAAATAATCGAAGAATTCACCCATAACGCCAAATCAAGTAACATCGCAATGGAGCAAATGCTTTTTACTTAAAAAAAAAAAACTAAAGTTAAAACTAGAGGATTATATCGCATTTCATACACCATGATTAAACGCCTGAGAATATCTGTAACAGCGAGATTTCTAACGTTATACAATAATATTTTCCAATTAGGCATTAATTAATATTTTCCTTCCGCCTGATCTCCCTAATTTCATGCCACTTGAAACTAGTAAAGAAAATAGTGGCGGCGCGCTTGCTTAGAGGATGTACGGCTGCCCTGGCGCACATTGACTACCATGTGGCAAAGACCACTTCTCTATGTTGTAATAGACTTTGAATTGTGAAAATTTCAACAATGGTGGGTAGGATCCAAAATTTTCAATTTCGTCAAGTCACTTCTACTAAAAAATTCGAGTGAAGTTCAATCTTCGGGCATGCATTAATTTGACCAAATAGTCCTTAACAACTGGTATACGTACTCAACGATCTCAACTCCGCCAGCTATGAACAGTTCTACCGGTGGTATATCGCCGGCTACGGGGGATTTATTGTTTTTAAGCCGTATTATTGCTGTTCTGGCTTCTTTTTGGTTGAATGGATGTACACTAAGGGCAACGTGAGAACCCATGTGCGAGATGCGGTAGCTATCGAAATCCACTATTCATGCGATAATAGTAGTCAGTGACCTATCGCAGGCCAGCACTGGAAACAAGGAACCATAAAGTATTCCTTAATAGTCACCCTTGACATCGAAAACGCTTTCAAAACTGCAAATCGGTAGAAAATCATGAAGGCATGAGAACAATTTTCACTTACTGAAATCTCCCCAGAATAATTGCTAATTACATACTTCAAAGACCGAATGCTCCAATATAGCACTGTAAAAGGTAGCAAAATGGGCGAGTAATGTGTGCGGCATCGTCACGAAAATGAGGCTAAACTCCCGAGGTCCAAAACAAACCCTCAGAAGATTGCTATCCGGGGTTCTAAATGCAGTGATACTCTACGGTGCACAAGTGTGGAGCTACGCAGTGCGTGTACAGTCGCATATTCGCGGCCTCAAGTTAATCTACCGGCTATAGGCGCTAAGAGTTGGCTTCGTATATAGTACTGTATTCGAAGGCGCCCGTAACACATGCTAGACATGTGGCCAAAGAAATGGGATGGATACAATGGCTGATCCCAAGCGTTGAAAAAATTGATATCACGTCCCCACGGCTACTTCTGATCGTATCTGAAAGGCTTTCAAGACGAAGAGCGTGATCACTGCGAAATGTGTGGAGATGGCATTGTTGAAGACGTCGAACATGCTAGCGAATGAATTTAACACTTTGACAGAGTTTACCTCTGTATCTCTACCGTCTTATTTCAACCATCTTGCACTCGCAAAGCAGGTGAAATGGAGTCTCTATGTCAAGTTCCCTAGCTTATGTAGGTGACCTCTTTCTCATCAGAATACCTGCTATTATCCCTAACCTATCTTTGGGGAGGTTTACGATTGCTCTGTATCTTGTTAGGTTGCAGCTTAAAGGTAAGAGAGGCTACGAAAGAGGCAGGGGGACGAAGGGATCCAACAAGGATGGAGAGTTATTTCCTAAGACAAAGCACGGCTCCAAATTTATGAAATTTCTAACGGAATGCAACAGGACTGCAAGGAAGGTAGAGTTTCGTGATTAAACCACCTCCCGACGAAACACCTAACGGTGGTTTGGAGGTTTAGTTTGGCTTAAAGTCTCATATTAACGGTTCTGGGGATAGGCTTTTGATGCTTCCCCCTAGTAATAAAATATATGTACATATAACAGGGTGTCCAAGACAACCCGTTCACCCCCTCTAAAATGGAGGGAAATATTTTTATTGAAACGCAAAATTAGGGCCTTCCTGTGGTGCTCCAGCTTTCAGTGGTGTCACCGACCGGTTTCGATTGAGGGTCCATTTCCTTAATTTGAATATATCAGAGGTGTTAAAGAATGCCGTCTTCGGGACTTTAAATCGTGGCAGTCATATTCACTGACTAACACTTTTTAACTGCAGCCAAGCAATCACATGTTTGACTTTCTTTTCCGTTATTCATGACTAATTGAGTAATTTTTGCAGTCTGAGGTGAATAATGAAATTCTAAAGCAATCTTTGCGTACACTTCTTCATAGAATTATAACACTAATTTGTTTTAGAAAAAACACAAAAAGCTTAATTAAAACTCCAGTAGTATATAAAACATTTAGAAAATGTCAATGAATTCCAGTAACTTTCTAGGAAATAAATTTGTATTTACTATAGGTACATATTATGTAAATGAAAAAATAACAAAGTGCAAATCTCGCCTTCTTGCTAGTATTTACATAGAAGGCTTTTCACTTAAAATACTACGCTATATATCATACTGCTACAGTTGGTATGTAGATCAGTATAAAATCAAACAAACACTTTTTTTTTTTTTGCACTGAAAGTGGAGAATTGTTGCAGAAATAAACAGTTCACCCTAACAATAAACGATCTTGAAGTTGCAATGATCAAGATTTTTTCTGGCTTAGAATTAAAAGTCAGGGTTTTCACTGAAACGATTTCTCATCTCAACACGCGGACGTCCCTCTCATACTTAACATTAGGTTTCTTTTTTAGAGTTTTGGTCACATTTTTTGACATTACCTTTTGTTTTCATGCAGAAATAAACCAAAACCGGAACGCGTTCTCGATCCCTGGAAAAAATTCAAAGTAGTGCATTACAATGGTTGAAATCAAATGACTAACAAAAAGTGACTAAAAGAATGCAATCCAATGGCTGAAATCAAATGACTAACAAGAAATTAATAAAAAAGTGATTTATGAATCATAAATCGAAAAAAAAAAGAATAAAGACAATTTTTTTTAGTCTTTGTCAGGACTAACAAACAATTATTGCAAACACTTGGGACCTCTATCAAATGAATAATTTAGTTAAAAATGATTACAGTTTTTAACACCTTTGGAATAAATGCACATGGTTTTACCAAAGGTTTGGACTGCGCATAAAAATAAATAATTTTTGTAGAAAACTTTTTTCTGGAAAGGACTTACAGTTAAAAAAACTGGACTTCCGGTCTGTTTAAGACACTTCCTGTCTAAACCTTAGTCGGTAATATGACCAGAAGATAAGGTAGCCCCGACAGGGTAGTTCATATTTTTTGTTTTCTAATAAATATATTTTCACTCTTTTCAGAAGTGCCTGACTATATAATTGAAGTTTGAAGGTCCATTAAAGGTTGAAAGTGGCACTTGCAGGAAATAAAGTTTCAAACAAAAGTTCGTATTTTAATTCTCAGAGTCTGAATCTGGAGTAAAAACATGCATATATGTATAATTAAAAAAAATTGTCTTTCGGTCAGTTTAACCCAAGCCCTACATTGCATTGATGGAAACCCTAGGGAATCCCCGTTGATTTACTCAACAGGAGTCTCCTCACAAGCTATAGCAAGCATCCCATCGAAATGAAGATATAATTTATCCTGCAATTTTTGATGCAGATCCGTGTGCAAGCATGTTTGGATTTCGGCTTGTAAACATTTATGTATGTGTG
This sequence comes from Rhagoletis zephyria, assembly GCF_001687245.7. Taxonomy (NCBI): domain Eukaryota; kingdom Metazoa; phylum Arthropoda; class Insecta; order Diptera; family Tephritidae; genus Rhagoletis; species Rhagoletis zephyria. Next base: position 32,016 of record NW_016161400.1, read on the forward strand.
TAAGTAACTGGGTGTATATACTTAAATAATATTGCCTCAGTCGATATATGTAGATGTCTACATACAAACCATATTTGTTTCAATTTGTGCATTGATGAGAAGTCAATTACCGGAAGGGAAGTGTGTTGTGCAGGTAGATGTATGCACGTATAGAGGTCTTCCGTTCGGACTCTTTTTGCAACAATAACATTAGCGCGAGTTACCATAAACAAAGTCATATTGTGAAACCAAGGAAAGGAAATCTACAATGGGGAAGCGCTGATGATCAGCAAGCGAAGGAAGTGCTGCTGCTGTGTTTTTGTGTGTGAAAAATCCAAACAAAATGCTAGGTATGTCCATATATACATACATACAAACAATTTGAGGAAACCATTGGTGCACCGGTGGGACCAGATTTGAAAGGGCAATATGATTTGAAAATAATGCCAATTAATTGATTTGTTTGCGAAATGTCACAGTTGTGACATAATGACACCATTTAATGTCTTATTTGTTTCTCTAACCAATTGTAAATATGTATTCCAATTCTCCGTTGCTTTCTTAAGACAGTTGAGCGATTACTGTGGCCCAGCATGTGTGGTGATGATCGCCTTGTGCGGCTAGGTGTTACATACACCTTTGTGCACCCAATTAGCTGTGTGTGGCTGCTGTAGGCTGCTAAAAACTGTGAAAGATGCAGACGAAATCTGCTGAATGTTGTGACACTTCGATCATAATAATGGTACCAAAAATACACTAAAGAACTCATCCATCAAAAACGGTCAAAAGTATGATTTCTTCATTTTTTAATTTCTTACGAAAAATTAATTTTGTGGAAAAATTAATAAAGTGGAACAAGGCGGCAGCTGGCGTGCTGTGAAGAAAAATAGATATCTAGACAAACTAGATAAGTATGTATATACATAGGTATATATTTACGTACATACATGGTGTGTAAGAATGTCAACTAAAATTTTGCTCACCAACCTGAAAACTAAATTTTGGCTCAGGACAGATTCAACGAAAAGATTTACAGGGCAATTCCGGCTACTGTCTTTCAACTCACCTTATCGTGAAAGTTCCCCTATCTTTCGAAATATTAATTGAAAGCTCTGCTAACGAGGAGGTGTTTAACAATAGATTTTCTAAAAATTTGATTACATATACAACTTAAAACTTAACATTACAATTAAAAAAATATGTATATATATTTCTAAATTGAAATGAATTGGATTTTTTTTATCAATAAAATCTAAGAATTAAAAAAAAAAATTATCTTAAAAATGAATATCAAAAAATTAAAAAAGGAACAAAATAAGTTTATAAAAATTAAATGAAACTAAATAAATATTTTTCATGCTTAACAATAAAAACTTAAAATCAAATAAAAAGAAAAAATAAATTTATAAAAAAGCACATGAAAAATGCATAAAAATGTTTCCAAAAATTAAATGAAATACAAAATATCTATAGATATATTTTAAACAGTAAAATTTCAAAGTTAAAATAAAATTATCTTAAAAAAAAAATTATCTTAGGAATTAAGAAAACGAAAAACAAATTAAGTTTGTAAAAATCAAATCAAAATAAATAAATACTTCGCTTTCTAAACAATACAGTCTAAAACAAAAAAAAAACTAAAAAGGAAAGAACCGATTAATTAAAAAAAATAATAATACAAAAATATACGTAAAAATTGTCTCAAAATTAAATGAAATTAAAAATATACATATATATTTTACTTCTACTCAGCCGACAATATAGAATATTTTTTGAAGAGAGTTGCACTTATTGAGAATATTAGAAAAGTGTAGATGGTAAACGAAAGGTGTTTCAAATCGATTCAATTCGAAAATACTTTTTAAGGGGGTTTTCATGTGTTTAAAAAGTTAAAAGTAATCGTAAATTGATCAGCCTTATCATGAGTTTCATTTTCCCCGAACCGGTTCACTTTAGGTTTCCATGGTTTTACTATGGGCGGATGACAAATTTTCGGGTGAATTTTTTTTCAGGCGAAACTCAGGCGAACGCAGAATAAGTTAAATAAAGTTTCACAACAATGCGGCTGTCAAACGAAAGACGGCGATTTAAGGTTAAATTAGTGGTCACATAACCATAATCACATTAAACAGCTGTTCCAACCAACCTTATGGCCAACACTGTATTCGATTAGTGGTGCCACGCCATAGCCATAACCATAGCCATGAACACCAATTGAATTTTGGGTTTCCGCCATAACCATAATCAGTTGATATCTGAAGTGCGAGTAAGAACGTGTTGCCAGATGTCAAAAAAAAAAAAAAATTTTCCTGAGCCAACATTTTGGCATTCATAAGTCCAGAATATGAACTACTTAGCTATGCAAAAACTAAAAATGTGGCTCGATAGAATTTCTCACTGTACCAAAATTATATGACGCAATAATATAAAGAAGATATAAATTAAAATTTTCGGATTTTTTGAAATATTAATATCTTAAGAACTAGAAGAGAGCTGCCACCTGTTTAAAAGCTAAATCGCAGGTTTTCATAAGTTAAATAAAGTATTACAATATGGATGTCAATCGAAAACAGTATACCAAGGTTTCGTTTCCAAAATATTTTTAAAGAGGGTTGCGACCTGTTAACAAGTTGCATTAAATATAATCAATAAGTGTTTTTAAAAGTGGTTGACTATTTTTAAAAATCGGATTAGATTTCATCAGTTACTTTAACGAAATATTACAATATGGATGTAAAACGAAACAGGTTGAAAAAGAAAGCTTTATTACGAAAACCTGATTATATTTTAAACTTTAAGAACTAAAATTCTATTGAAGTGAAGGTTTGAAAAATGGAATATCTTTCGTTTTTATAACAAATATATACAGTGACGAACAAAAGTATTGACACAGAGTTTTTTTCGCAATGTATGCAAAGTTTTTTATTCTGATTTCTTTTAACAAAATTTTTATAAGAAAATAGTTAATACTACAAAAAAAAAAAAACGTGAAAATTAAATCTATCAACTTTGTGCAAAACTCAGGTAAATTCAATAAGTTTCCATACTAATTTGCAACATTCTAAACCGATTTGTTAGAAATATTCTAACTATGCAATTTTAAAGCCCATTTTTCCAAAAAAAAAAAAATTCTAACATACTTTGTATGGAAGCAACTTGCAAATTTATTGCATCTTCCTGAGTTTGGCACAAAGTTTAGAGGTTTTATTTTTGTAGTATGAACTATGTATATTTGTATAAAAATTTAGCGAAAATGAGTGTTGGATTTTTTGATCAGAAACCTATGAACATAATTAAAAAACTGTCAATTTAGTTGAATTTCGACTATTGACCGTATAGACAATAAGGTGGTTTGTAAAAAAAAAATGTGTTATATTTCTGTGACGTAATTTATTATACTTTTAGTTACATATGAAATCATAACGTTAAACCGAACTTAACGCAGGCGCAGCTGCGAGCCAAAACTAGTTTTGTAATATATGAGCATATAGATTATTTTGTTTTGGTTAAAACTGTTATTTAGTTGTTCGATTAGGCCTGAACTCATTCATTTCACATTTATAACTAATTCAATAGTGCATTTCTCCAATATCCTTACAATGTGAATCAAAGGCATTCAGCGGAAAGGTTTTCGCAAAATATGTCAATATCTATTATAAATTTCTTTTGATTTGTGATTATAACACATACATTTTGTACTTTTAAATATACACATATACATACATACATACATATGTATATACATAAATTTAGAATTAAGATGTTGCTACCTTTTGCTTTACTTTCCTCGACAACCCACAGAGACATTCATGGGCCTTTTCCAACATAAACAATCACAAAGAACCACAAAGAAACCAAAACAAGCAAGAAAATTGCATCAGTCCGGCTGGGTGGCCCAATTCAAATTTTCGCAATATAACTCCGGGGCTACCAATAAACTACTTACATACATACATATGTACATACGTACCACACAAGTAGTAACGGTGGACATTTTAATTGTCTGCTCTGATAAAGGACATATTTATATCATTCTGATTCTGACTTTTGGGTTTTCTTGTGCGAGTGTGTAGTGAAAAGAGTGAATGGCAGGCGTACAACAAAAGTTAAAAAGAGGAAACAATAAAAAAGTGAGTGAAGTAGTGAAAGGAAAGAAGAAAGTGTGTTTACACGCACGTACACACATACGCATATATACATATAAATAGTATTGGACATCCTTATACATTCTAAATTACCAACACCTTAGGTGGCGAGCATTTGAGCTGATAATAAGCATAGACAATATCAACAATACGGGTCCTGGCGAGTCCAATTCATTTGTGCTACTTTATGCACAGTGCCAGAAGCAGAGCGAAGATGGCCATATCAAATTTTAGCCAAAGGTAAATACCATTATAACTTTCATAATAATCGCCGAGATACATACATAGGTGTACATGATCATTGGCATTCGATTGAGCAACCCCTAAATGACAGGTATGTACGTATGTATGTAGGTATATGGAGCTGCCATCTACGCAGAGAGTGTGTGTATGCGTGTATTGGGGTGCAAAAAAAAAAAACAACAGGGCGCTTTGCGTGCTGTAATACCACAACACAAATTGTTTTCAATTTGTATGCACACAATTGTGTACATATGCACATACAAACATATTTAAATGCTTACATATGTATGTATGCGCATCATCTTGAATAAAAGGAATGCTCCTGTCCCTTACTGAATGTGTTTGAAACGTCTCAAGTTCTTTTAATTGGGAAATTTATTGGTCAGAAGCCTATTCAGTGTCATTGTTGCCAAACTGTCTGGTTGGGTTTGTCTATTCAATATTCATCTGAAATTCGCAAGAAATGATGATAGCCATAACTATAAATATATTAATTTTTTTTTTTTCAGTTTAGGCCGCCAAATATGAACGAACGAGGACAATAAAATTTCACTTCTGTACTATGACGCCTCTGCACTTATTTAATTCAGACTCCCAGAGTCGGTGTCGACAGAAATGCAAACCGAAGGGTCAGATTTGGCTGTGGAGGTTTAGTAACTCCGGGAAAAATCGAATCTGAGTTAGTTGTAGGTTGCGTTATGGAAAATTACATACCTACACCATGGTGGACTGCACGGGTTGTCTTCTTTCCAAAAACCAGGTAACCAGGTGTACCCTAAATATTATAGGCTTATCAGCCTAACATCCTTTCTACTGAAAATTCTGGAACGGCTAATATGTATAGATTTGTATGGGAAAAACGTGAAACACCTTCAACCAAAAAAAAAAAAACAAATTCTTTTTGAGAGCTGTCTGCAAATGTTTTTTGATGTTAGCTGTCGCTTCACCTGAACATATGAAAATAAATTCCAAAGAATCAACAAAGAATCAGCGAAAAAAGGCCGATGCCGATACTCAATTTTGTGCCGATACTAGCCGATGCCGATGCCGATTAATCGGTCGAACTCTAATGATTTATTCCAAAAATTATTAAAAAAAATCCATTCTAATGTACATACATAGATATCTCGTTGTAAAAAACTCGTAAAATATGCATATTTTACAAATTCTATTTACTAATCGACAGCATACGTCGTATTTTGTTTACTACTGCGATTTCCTGCAGACTGTTTGCTTATAAGCTGATAATCGCAAAAATTGATTGTTTTCTTTGAAATGTGTATGTAAATTCATGAGAGTACGATGCGTTCGATAAACTTTTGTTTTTTGTTTAAGAAACTGCCTGAAAAAACTATAATGCCAAATTTTATGCAAATTTATTGCATTTTCCTGAGCTTTGTACAACGATTTTTTAAAATGTTTTTGTTGTAATATGAACATATTTTTATAAAACACACACACACAAAATTTTAATAAAAAATAATCCATACATTGTGAAAAATTCTCTGTGCCAATAATTTAGTGCTGCTCTGTACATAAATACATACATTAAGTGGGGAGCAAAAATTAGTAAATCGTGATTTACATAAATATATGTTTGGTGCTTTAACCAAACTCATATAAGTCAAACTTTCAAGCTTTATAGAGAGCTTTGAAAAACTCAACCATTTTTCATTAAAATTTTAACTTTTGCAAAGAAAATTAATAAATCAAGGCCTATTTTTATTAATTGCACTTGTTATATGCAAAAATTATTAAAAATCAACGCGATTTTTCAGCAGCTTAAAGCTTGCACTTTATTATACTACAATTTAACAGGCTATAAAACTGCGTACCAAAAAATTGTATGACTCAGATTAAAAAGTTCAACATTTCAATAAAAATTTGTTGAATTGTTTTGGAATCTACGGCTTTGGTAACAAATTTTATATTTAAAAACCTTGCAAATAGAAAAAAAAATCACCATGTATTCATTTTTGCTCCCCACTGTATATATGTAGAAATTGACAATTTTTTGGTGTGATTTTCAGGTTTATTTAATGAATTTTTTCCTATTTCACCTTCAAATGACCAAGAACCTGACGTGATGGAGGCTAACGGACCTCGGATTCGCATTCAGCATGTCGAATAACATAGGGATATATTAGGTTTGGTTTAATATGAATGCACTTTTTTTTTTGTAAACCTGTGTAATTATCTCATTTTACCAGATTTCAAAAGTATACCAATTATGAAAGTTATGTACCAGTGTATAAAACTGGAAAAAAAAAACCAGAAATGGTACAATTCGGCCAAAATGGCAACCGTGACAAGAGAAGCTACGGTTAAAGCATCATAAAAACATAGTAAGGTAAAACCGTTCTCTCAATTCGTCGGCCAATATTTTTTTGAAGTTTGCCAACATTTTAAAATCATATAAAATTGAGAGTAAAAAAGGAATTGTTTAAAGTTGTTGTTGTTTGAGATTGAAAATGAGAATGTGTTTGTGAGTTTGTATGTAAAATTTTAAAATTAAATTGCTTGCAAAGGTCAAGAATTTGAAAAATTCCTCTCAGCGGTTCTTCCTTCCTATTTTAAGTTTCTTCGACCACTCTTTATCTATCGGAACACAATGCGGGTAAAGATGCTCACGAGCAGGGATGCCGTTTGGATCTAAATAGATTCAATTGGATACATTTTTAGACGAATTTTTGCGGGATACTTATGTTTTCCGATCAGTATAAATGTGGATACTTTTTTAAATAGGCCAAAATTTTATATTTTCTATAAAGTTTTTTTCGTTCAAAAATCGATTCTCATTAATGACGTTTTCTAAATGTTTTAAAAAGCGCTATTTAAGCGTGAAATTTTTTATTTGTTTGTTTTTATTATTATTATTATTTTTTTTTTTAATTTTTTGTGAACGAAGCAATGAATATATGAAGAGATCTCACTGAGTGTAAGGCGCAATTGTTTATTTAGCTAAAAAATATGCTTTAAGCAAGATTTTAATATATATATAAAGTAAATATATCTCTTTCATACCACATATTTTCATTTGTTAATTTTAAAAGAAAGAAGATCTCAATGTAGTTCAAAATACATTGTTTAAAAAACTAGATTTGATTTATTTAAGGAAATTTTTATGAATTTTACTGAAAAGACTTAAAATACACTCTACATTTTTTTTGTTTGTTTGCGCATATAAACAGAGGTAACAATTTTCCTCTTTCAATGTGTGCAAATTTGCACACCGTGTAATAAAATTAAACACTGCCTGTTTACTTTAATATATCAAATTTGTCGCAGAGAGCAAAATAACACATAAAATGATTAAAATACGAGTAAATGTAAGCCCCTAATGTTTATTATTTGTAGGAAATGTATTTTTTTAGTTTCAAAATTTTTGCAACTTTAAACATTTCATGTGTATATTTATGTGTATATTTTAAAGATCTCAAGTTCAAGATCAAATCCAGAACATCTTATACGTATGTATTTCAGTAGTAGTTTTACACACACTTTTTAGAGTGTACAGGTACAAATGTAACATATTAATTACTATTTATTATACTTACTTTGAAAAGTACTTATGCATAAAAAATGTAATTTATAAATTGAAATTACTAATCTTTGATTTTATGAAATATAAAAATATATACATATATACGTATTCCAAGTCCTTAGGATGGTTTAAATTATGTATTTTTCTTGAAAATGTTTGGTTTTCTTACAAATTATGAGATGGATACGTAAAAAACGAAAATTGGATACATTTGGATACATTTTTGGCTTGGTCGGTGATACATTTTCTAGCAACGGAGCGGCAACACTTCTCACGAGCACCACATAATGATAAAGTTCGAATGATTTATCCCAGTGCAATATGAACAACTGGCTAAAATTACGTTCAAATTGGCCCCATTTAACTTGGAAAACACATTCGGCCACATTGAACATTTGGAGTTCACTTTGACGGTTGTATCTCTGCGTACGATGATACCTCATGGAAAATAACTAATTACCACCTGAGCCTCTTTTTTGGCGGGCAGACATGCATACAATTTTGATATTTTTTGATAATTTTCAATTTTTAATATTTTTGAGAATATACATTTTTTGAACGTTGGCGTGTCAAATGAAAGCTTTTGACTCTTTCTGATTGGCTGAAGCAGAAAGCTTTCTGATACAACTCTGCGCTGAACTGGTTTTCAAACGAGTTAAATGATTTAACTGGTTCAATTTTCCAACAACAATTGCATGCGATTTAACTTGTTTATGAACATGTTTTGTTATTTAACTGGTTCAAGCCCATTTAACATGTTTAGCTCGTCAATTTGAATGTAGTATAAGGTTCTCACAGAAGAGATGTAACTAGAGATTTTTTATTCTTACCTTAAACCGACAAATGGACAAGAAGTCAGAAAAGAAGAAGAGTCAAGAGTCTTTTGTCTTGATAATGTAATGTAAAGTTTTTTATTGGGGAATTTTTCGTTAAATATGTATACTTACTTTTTCACTATTTTTTTTTTTTTAATATTTGGTTATCGCATATTTTAATACTTATTTACGCATGCTCCTGCAAGTATCTAAGTACCATCTAAAGCACTTATGTTTGTATATAAATTAGGGTGGTCCAAAAATACATAGGGAAATCAACTTTTTTTATTTTTCCTGCTGCCACCCCTCAGAACAGAAGTATATCAAAAATAAGCAGACATGTATTTTACTATTTTTCAATCGGCTAATATTTACCCGTGCCGCCGGGGCGCTCAAGTTTCCCATGTATTTTACATGGGGAAAATACATTGTTTTCGGAAGTTTACAAAAAATAACACCACGATGCTTATTTAACTTTCAATTTTACTTAGTGTGTTTTAATAACCGATAATCCCATCTGTTATATATAAAAATTAGGCCGCTGTGGCGTAGTGGTAAACAGTGCGCGCTTCCACTCCGCAGTACCTGGGTTCAAGCCAAAGCAACATCGCAAAAAAAATATAGAAAAAAGATTTTTTCTTAACAGCGGCCGCACCTCGGCGGGCAAAACTGTAGGTCCTTGCGATTTGTGTGACACCAGCAAGGCGCACGCCACAAGTTGGAGGAGAAGCTCGACCAAACACTAACATAGTATGTGTAAGCGCCAATATATCAATTATATAAATAGGCAATCATGTTTCCTTTACACCCCTTTTACGGCTAAACTGTACTTTTAAGGTATAAACAATTATATATCATTAGAAAGGTATTTTGATGCTGATGTGCAGGCAATTTTTAAAATTTCAAATTAGTTTAAAATAGAGCGCAAAAATCAATTCAAAAGTCACACCAATACCAATGCCATACATGTACATGGTTGGGGCGGAAATGCCTCCTAAATGTATGCTTTAATATTGATAGTGAATTAAAGAAACGTGCTAAGCAGCAGTTTAGGAATAAGATGTATGTATGTATGTACATGAATAGATTAGCCTCAAACAAGGATGAAGATAATTTTGAGTATGGAGAAGAAGAAAGGGATAAATACAGAAACTAAAATAAAAGTAAAGAAACTTAAATATAAAGACAAAGAGGAAGGAAAATTTAAATACCTAACCTAATAACAATGGTGGGGGTGAATATGTAAATGAAGAAAAGAATGGACATATTTAGATCAGGATAAAGGAAAGGATAAAGAAGAAGAAGAAGATGAAGACCAAGATGAGGAAGG
>NW_016161400.1:43562-51916 GCF_001687245.7 Rhagoletis zephyria
ATGAAGGTGTAGATAAACATAAACATAAACATAAACATTAAAAGCGATAGAGACAAAGATAGAGAGGAAGAAAGTGATAGGGATAAAAAGGAAATACAACTGAAGAATGTGCGATGTTATATTGTGATGTGTTATGCTACATATGTTATGTTATTGAATCTAATGCTATTCTATGTTATGTTATGCTAAGTACTAAGCTAAACTCCCCTCCACTTAACCCATTCCAACAAATTTTATTTCAGCTCAACTCAACTCACATAAACTATCCTTAATTTTAGCGGTTGAATTTCAACCGCTGGGCGAACACTAGTTATTATTATTAGTTATTTTACATATGTTTTCATAACCACATCACGCACGAACAGCTTTATGGATGTCTTTATTTTGTTGTTGTTGTTTATAGGGTTGCCCGATTTTTGAAAATTGAAAATTATTTAAAGGCTCAGTAAAATAATTAAGTTACTTCATCAAAAATTAACTAAAAGCGTTCGAAGAGATTTAAAAATATTTTTGTAAAAAAGACAACAACGGTTATTAAAATTTTAAGCTTATTTAATACCACAAGATGGGTTGCCATTTATCTATAATAACATTTTTTTTAAATCATTCGGCATATTGTTAAGTCAAATATTAGTTTCAAACATAAGGTGTTAAAATAAAGCTTTAACCTATACATATTCCCGGATAGAGTTGGCGCCTATCTAAATAATTAAAATAAGTGCGATATATCGACGCTACCATGTTAACCTCTCGAATATGCAAACTTGCATATTGCATCATTTCACGTAACTTATATAATTACCTGATCTTAGTTAATAGATGGGTGGAAACCCTATTTAAATACATGATAGTCCAAAGCTTATGCATACACCTTTCGTGTGACACCCATATCGTGGTATTAAATAAGCTTAAATTTTTAATAATCATTTGGGCCGCCATAATATGTACACTCTAATCTATGAGATAAATAGCAGGACATATTTCGTGTCAAAAAATATCGAATACGTTAATATTATACAATCTTGCGCATATAAACAATAAGAAAAGGCAAGCAGTCCTATGCACGTCTCCTTAACCAATGTTCACAGTATCGTGTAAATTACTGAATTTCGTGCAAATTACTTAATTTTCTCTTCTTTGCTTTGAACGGGCAAGCACAGGGTTCTTCATAATCTAATAGCGTTTTCTTTTCTCGAAAAAAGGCTGCACTTATTCTGTCAAATTTTCATGTTCTTTTCTCAGCCCTTTCACAAGGCGTCGTGTCCTTTTCTCAGCAGGTTGCGCTCTGATCCGGCAAAAGTGCTGCCTTTTCAGCCCTCAAATAATTGTGTGTGTGAGTGTGAGAGTTGCATGGTTGATTTTTAATTTACGCTTGTAAAATTATAATTATTTTACGTATCAGAAATAAGTATTTGCTTTAAAATTACTAAAGACTTACAGGCCATGTGAATAATTCAGCTTTATTAAGTTCTATAAATAAATTGTGATGGAGTAGTATAATTTCTGTTTCATTCTCATATAAAAAACGCAACATTTTCTGACGTTTCAGGGCAACACAAAGCAAGAGTTCCCACATAAAAGGGCAGCACTTTTTTTGAGAAAAGAAAACGCTATAACTTTAAGGCGCTGGTTTATTAAGGCTCCGTTATAGATATTTAGCATTGCACTGCATTGCTTGTGCATTAATTGCTTGTGAGATGGAGTTGTTATTATACTTCACGCAGCGCATACATATCTTTCCAACAATAGCTGTACACATTTTGCCGTTTTAATTTTCCCCTCTATCGCTCTCTCTGCTACATTGAATGTCACTTTTATGTAGAAATCAAAAATCAATAGGCATCTACGTCATGCTGTAAGCTGGGTAACCGCTTACCGCATACATGTAGGTACATACATACATAAAAAAAAATATTCCGACGAATTGAAAACCTCCTCCTTTTTCGGAAGTCGGTTAAGAATATGTTAATAAAAAAATCAAAATTATTTTTAAGAATGGAGATCTGACCACTCAGTTACCGAAGGATAAATGCATTATCAAGAGAATTCGTGTTTTATTCAGTCCACTCGATAGTCCTTGAATAAATATTTTTTTTTTATTCTTAATGTTTGTTCACTCTACTCAGTACAAAAGAATCTAAGGGTTATCATGAGTTTCATTTTCCCCGAAACGGTTCACTTTTTACTTTTGGTTTCCATGGTTTTACTATAGGCGGATGACAAATGAAAGATGAATTTTTTTCATGCGAAACTCAGGATAAGGCAGATTATCTTTTCACTCTAGAATGAAAGAAATTTGGTGTTCACGCGATCGAGGAGTTCAGTTAAGCCGGGGTTCATTCAACCCCGATCGCATTACCGACGACTAGGTAGATGTCCAGGCTACGGTCTCTTTGTTTTGGCCAGTGTTGTCATTGAAAATTTCCCTGATCCGCACAGTTAATTCTCGAAAAATTACGAATTAACTAGTTAATCTGGATCAATGCTGCCCTCTTTTTATGCTTTTACTATGTAATCCTAAGTCTGTATGCACAAATGAAGCTTTACTCGCCTAAGCACTATCTTGATTAAATAACTAATTTATTTGCTCTTGTTTTGATTCTTTATTTTTGATAAAATATCCAATTCGTGTTTGATTTACTGGCAGATTTAACAGTGGAAAGTACTTAATCCCAATTTAGAATGAGCGCCGAATTAGTATATTCGGGCTATAGATAGTGTGTCCGGGCTATAAGCACAAATAGGTACATATGTAAGTATGTCGTATATATGTGTGTATAAGTAAATAGTGCACCTACGTGGATATGTGGATGTTAATTTTTTAGCTTTCTCCGATCCCGGGATTTTCGGGATATTCATTACTTTTCAACAACTTAAATGGAAACAATTGTTTCTATATTGTTTGAGAAGCTCTCCTACCATAAAATAAATAATAAATAAATGGGTTTAAAACCTAATTTTTATTTAAACTGGTGTTTTTATTTTTTCTCTCTGACGTAAGGATTTATTTTAAAGGAATTTGTAATTTCAAAGATATACATAATTCATTCCAAATATTCTTAAAAAAATTCTATGCAATGTAGAATAAAAGTATGGGTACCAAAAGACAGAGGAATTTTCTTTAGAAGTTAAAAAAATTAAAATTTTTTGGATTTTGGACGAATATGTAATTTTTTAAGCTGATAAAGTTAGAAGAACGGAATTCGACAATGTTATCGAGTTTATATAAGTCCTTAACATATAATTTTTTCAAACAACAAGTAATTTTTAGCACAAAAAAAACCGACTTCAACTCCCATATAAAAAATATGTATATGTATATATATATATCTCATGATCCACTGATCGGATCTCAACCAGATTAGTATGGGACCACCTCTGCAAAAAGAATTATCGAAATCGGTTGACGTGGTCCAAAGTTATGCGGTAACATACATAAAAAAAATAAAAATTAAAAAAATTAAATAATAATCCGACGAACTGATAACCTCCTCCTTTTTTGGAAGCCGGTTAAACATATTGTGAAATTTCAAGCTCAAAATTTTAAAAAGGCATTTTAAATACTTACCAGTTCTTCCGCACCAAAAACTTGAATCCGTTTAAATTCTACAGGATGCCCTCATTAATTTGATATCCATACTTCTTCTCTAAGCACATTTCTCTGAATTTTTTAAATCATTTCTCAATTATCGACGTCAGAGTGGAAAACTAAAAACGCAATTTTACTATATTTGACCCATGGTTTCACGAATATATAGATATTTGTGTTCAAAATTAACTATCGCACGGCATTATATGTATAATGAGCTAGACATTCACAAAAAAAAAAAAAATAAAATATTAAATTTTAAAAAAGAAATATAGCCAATATTGCTCAAGAAAAGGAATTTCTATTAATGCCATCAGTGCAAATTACCAATCCCGAAAATCCCGGGATTATTTGCCAAGAATCCCGGGATTTTTGGGACCTTAAAAAGGCCGGGATTCCGGGACATTCCTATTGGGTACTTTTTCGCCTGTCAAAGATTCGTTAAAGTAAATGCTATTGTATACGTCTGTAAGTGCAATGATTATGAAACCCGCTGATAGTAGATGTCACTTTCAGTTTGTAGATACATATGTATGCACATACATATGTATATATATCTAAAAATATGCATTCATATGCAAGAATACCCAATTTTGCATGTTTGCACTATCTACATACGTAATTCCTTCCATCTCTTCGCTCTCACCGTGGCTCTGGGTATTTTGCGCGCATAGTCTTGTTATTATTTTTCCAATGCGTAATCTACGATTTGCCAGATTGCTAAGCCTCTGGTGCCTTCACACAAAGGTGGGTATGTCCCAATAACCGCTAAATGGTGAGCTTATCTTCCCTAAACGTTCTTAATACCCTACAAGTTGATTGTCTGTGCCTAATCTGTGGTTTTTATTGTTTACACTTTAGTCCTCTAAAAGTATTTGATGGGACCCTTGTTGTTATTGTTGCTACGCTATTGAAATCACGAGTAGCCAGCGCTGTTGTTTGTATATACCTATGTATGTATGTACGAGTGTCTGCCTGTGGAAGTTACATGCTTTGCAAAGAGTGAAAATTTTCGCTTCACTTTCGCTTTCGTAAATGCATAGATACATACATACATATTTACAAATGTTGCATCGTTTCGAGTAAATATAGACATAAGTATATATCTATATACATATACATCCTTACGTACATACATATGTCCATAGTATGCACGTACCTAGCCATGTATGCATACGAAAGGACAAATATAGTCAAGCTGTCGACGGGATTGAAGTATGTATACAAGGATTCCATTGTTTACACCTTGGCACGTACGGTATTTGCAGCGTAATGAGTTGGCTATGTAAACAACTTGGCGAAGATTCGAAGCTATCGCGTCTGACGCCGTCGGACACTCACTTGCCGCCTGTCTGCCAGCAGCAGCAGCAGCAATGCGCAAGTGTGAAATTTATTTGATGGATACACACATACCAGGCTCATATTTTGAGCACAAAATCATATGTAGATGTGAAACCGCACCTACGCCCCTTAGGTAGATAATCACCTCATTAGTAGCGTTGATCCTGTCGAGAGAAAACACGTGTGCATTCAGTAATATCGGTTTGCGGGTTTCCTTTCTATTTCAAACAGATAAATAATTTTTGTTTTTCCCAGTTCTCATCTTGAAATACTTTTACCTGAGTAATGAAGAAATGTTTGGCCAATTCTCAAAAATATCTGAGTAAATTTTTGAAAAAGTGTTTGATTGTAAAGTATCTACTTATAATGCTTATTCGCCATATGTACTTGCATTTGGTGGAGCAAAAAGTCAATGCGTATCTTTTATTTTTTCAGCGATTTAAATTTTTTTATAAAGATCAAAAGATAATGAGTACATTCGTTTATCCCCGCGGACGAGTGTCTCGCTACAATTGTCATCTTAAACGTTCCTCTCATTTGCATCCAAAATTCTTTGCTACCAACCTCGTTAGCTTCTTTTTCTAAGCTGCAAAATACTGCGCTGACATCCCTGACATCTGCATACGCCAGCAGCATCGCCCTTCGTGGATCATTTCAACTTCCAGATCATTTATAATTAGTGTGAACTTTTCATTTATGGAAGAATTTTTCATTTTCTGTGCAAGAAAAGTTCGTGTCTTAAGTATTTCGTGAACTTAATTCGCATTCTTATCTTTCAATTGTTTTGCGGTTAATTTTAATATTCAAACATTTCAAATTAGGTCAGCGCTATGAGAAAATATTTTTCTCGATTCCATTCTTCGCGAATGGTTCAGAGAGGATTTGTTCCCGTTTCGTTCTCTATCAGAACGATCCTGCGATTTAAGTTTCCAAATTGCTCTTCTTTGAGCAAGTTCTTTAGACTTTTGCTCTGATTTTGTTCTTTGGCAGAACATTTCGAACACTTTTACGAGGGTTTTCAAATTTTCGATACGAGTCCTTTTTTGGGCAATTTTCAAATTATTTGGTATCCAACGAGAACCAATCTTCTTGACGACCAAATGTTCACACAATATTGAATGCTGGTCTTACTCGTGATATGTCATATCATGAGGATCTTGCGTTACCAATTGACGCACAGCGTTGATTGTTTCTGGCACAACAACCGTTTGTGGACGATCTTCACGAAATTCAACCTGCACGAAAATCTTTAGCAGTTAATTCCATTAATTTTGGGCGAGATGCATTTTACAAGTTACTGGAAAAATAACAAATAAATCTCGAAAGTTAAAACGTTATATGTAAGTTTATTAAATTACCTAACTTTTCGATAAAAATATCGAAATACACTTCATCACAAGCAGTGTTGCAAAGGTGCAAAATATAAAAGGCAACCCACGTATTCTGATTTTGTTCTCTTAAAAATGTCTCCGAAAGAATTGTCCGCATTTTGCTCGCTTTCGGAGAATTTCCCAGGGTATATTCTTATAGAATTCCTCTTGAGAACGCTCTCGACAGTTTTGTTCTAACTTCTGTTCTTGTGAAAACACTCCCGTAGGTTCTGTTCTCATTTCGGTTTGGGGTTTTAAGCGTTCTTGGAAACAAAACTACGAGAACGACTTTTAGTTTCTATTATAGCTTTTGTTATCGGACCCTGTTATTTTCTTCCATACAAAAAAAAATTCGAACCCACAAGAAGAAAATTCGCTAGCAAAAGAAATTGACGAAAATCAACTGTATTTTGTGGACACTTCCAACTTGAAAATTTCGGTCGGCAACTTTGTTGCACTTTTCTAATTTGTGACAAAGTTAGAAATTTTGATTTGTATGGCTTTTGTTAGACCGTACTATTTTGTCGTTGGGTGTACAGCGTCGGTCATATTTGACGGATTGTCTCACACGAAAGTTTTTGGGCGCAGTTGCAGTAATCTTACTTCTTACTAATATTATAAATGTGAAAGTTTGTATGTTTGGATGTTTGGGAAATCATCACGCGGAAACAACTGAACGGATTTGCATGAAATTTGGTACGCAGATAGCTTATGAGCCAGATTGATTAATAGGCTATCTCTTAAGAGTTGCCACCTGTTAAAAAAGTTTAATTTATTTAATATGCGGGAACGACTGAATAGATTTGCATGAAAATTTGCACACAGATAGCTTATGATCTAGATTGGAAAATAGGCCACTTTTCTTAANAAAATAGGCCACTTTTCTTAAGAGTTGCCACCTGTTAAAAAAGTTTCATTAAATTAATACGCGGAAACGACTGAATGGATTTGCATGAAATTTTGCGAGCAGATAGCTTATGACCTAGGTTAGAAAGTAGGCTACTTTTTTAAGAGTTGCCACCTGTTAGAAATGTTTAATTTAATTAATACGCGGAAATTAGTGAACTTATCTGCATGGAAGTTTTCACACAGATAGCGAATGAGCTAGGTTGAAAAATAGGCTACCTTTTTTTAAGAGTTACCACCTGCTAAAAAATAATGCAAATGCACACCAAATTGCTTAGATTGATGAGAAAACCTGATTTAGCCATACCGGATTAACTTGCTTTGTGTGCACAGGGAAATTCCAGCATAACTTAATTAATCACCAAACCTACTTGATCAAATTAAGAGTTAACGATTAAAAATTAATTTTTTAATCGCGGTTACGATTACCTGTTTAGTCAGATTAAAATGAATCATGATTAACTGTATTTAGATTGAATTTAATCGAATTAACTAACTGATTAAAACACCAATCGATTAATGCCATCATTGATTTCACATACATATCACTATACCAAGCTTCAGTTCTCTCCCACAAATACTTCCAGAGATATGTATGTAATATGAAAATACCAATTTGTATGGGAGGGGCCTTGAGTTATCGGACTTACTTTCAGTCTAAGACCATCTTTCCGAAATCCGTAGTAAGGGTACTAAATTTCGTTCTGATCGGAAAACCGGTTAAGGAAGTAGCCTATTTTTCAATCCAGGTCATAAACCATCTTTGAACAAAATTTCATTTTCAAACAGGTGGCAATTCTTAAAAAAGTAGCCTATTTTCCAGTCTAGGTCATAAGCTATCTGTGTGCAAACTTTCATGCAAATCAGTTCAGTCATTTACGCGTATTAATTTAATTAAACTTTCCTTATACGTGATAACTCTTAAAATAGTAGCCTATTTTCCAACATAGGTCATAAGCTATCTCTGTGCGAAATGTCATGCAAATCTGTTCAGTCGTTTCCGCGTATTAATTTAATTAAAACTTTTTTTAACAGGTGGTAACTCATCCAAAAAATTAGCCTATTTTCCACTGTAGGTCATAAGCTATCTGCATGCAAAATTTCATGCAAACCCGTTCAGACTTTTCCGCGTATTAATTTAATTAAAC
>NW_016161401.1:0-4623 GCF_001687245.7 Rhagoletis zephyria
AACCCTTCCCGATCACTGACCCCTACCATTTGTCTCACAGTGTAATCTGTCGTTCATGTAAATTAGAGCGATTTTTGGAAAGTTGTTTAGAGATTGAAGTTGCAAGATTTTACCAGATGCTTTTTTTGTTCCGTACGTTTTGCTGTTACTCACTTTTCCACCTCGTTACACCTTTTTCCAGGATTTTAGACGAAAAGTCATACATACATACAGTGCCGGACAAAAGTATTGGCACAGAGAATTTTTCGCAATATCTGAAAAGTTTTTTATTCTAATTTATTTTCGATAATTTTTTATAAATATATAGTTCGTCCTACACCAAAAAACATAAAAACTAAATCTCTAAATTTTGTGCAAAACTCAGAAAAAATTCAATAAATTTTCATACTTATTTGCAACTTTCTATTCAGATTTTTTAGAAATATTCTAAGTATGCAGTTTTATAGCTCAATTAATTTTAGTATACCAAAGTGCAAGCTTGAAGGTGCTAAAAAATCGCATTGATTTTTGGCAATTTTTTTCAGTCAGGTTCTTCCGTACAAAGTATGTTCACAATTATTTTTTGTATGGAAAAAATGAGCAACACCTTCTACTAAAAAAATGTCCAAAAATCAACGCAATTTTTTAGATACTTCAAACTTGCACTTTGTTATACTAAAATTAGTTGGGCTATAAAACTACATACTTAGAATTTCTCTAAAAAATCTGAATAAGAAGTTGCAAATTAGTATGCAAATTTATTGAATTTTCCTGAGTTTTGCACAAAGTTTTTGTTTTTATGTTTTTTGGTGAAGTACGAACTATATTTTTATTAAAAAATTTTGAAAATAAATTAGAATAAAAAACTTTGCATATATTGCGAAAAATTCTCTGTGCCAATACTTTTGTCCGGCACTGTATGTATCAGAGTTGTGAAAAATGCCTTAATTTTGTAATGCATTAATGGTATTTAAAGCAACAATGTTAATGTAAAAAATTAATGCATTAATTTATGAAATTTAATGCAAATGAATCTTTCAATGCATTAATTCTGAAAAATGTAATGCTAATGAAATTTTTTTTTTCATTACATTATCGAAGCTAATGCTAATGAAAAAATTTTAATGCACTAAAATGTTTAATACTTTTGCTCGTTTGCATTATTAAAAACCATTAAATTTTTTTTCTAGTAAAATATAAATAACCTCTTTCCGAAGGATTTGGAATAATTACTAATAGTTTTTTCAGGTTCATTATATTATGTGTATTTGTAGAAAAATTCTTCTAAACATTGTTAGATGTTTTATGAAAATGAAAGCCAATGTGCATGCAACGCAGAGTGCTTTTGTAGATTTTTATGTTGATTGTTGATGCATACCGATTACGTATATATAGTATGAGCCAAAAACGGACAGATAGCCAGTTTAGCAGCGCATGTACACGACTGAGGACCTACTCTGATCTAAATCAATCAATAAACCGATTTTTAGCTCCATTTGACAATGTAATTTTTCTATTTAACGACAAATGCCATTGAACTTGACATAGTGAAAACCAGCCTTAACGTCCGTCACTATCTTTTTTGACCTTAAAACTCTACCCTTAACGTCAGCAAAGAATTTTTACTTCAGAATAAAATTAGTTAATGGGTTTTTAATGCTTGTTATAATTTTAGCGTAATAAATTATTGCAATAGCATTCATTTAAATATTTTAATGTTAATACAAAAAAAAAATCATTAGCATTATTTCTTCGGAATTACTGCATTGAAATTTTCATTTACATTAAGTATCAAAAATTAATGCATTAACCTTTTTCATTTACATTAAAATGCTAAAAATTTAAATGCATTTTTCACAACTCTGATATGTATATTGTACATACATATATGCATGTATGCTCATCAGTTATGAACGGTCACAGTTAAATGATTTCAGTATTTTTTTTAATTTTCGCCTTGCTCTTTTTATCAAAATAGAATACTGTACCTGTGCCTAAAACCACCTACGAATATCAAAACCAGTTGCAACAAATGAGCTCATACCAGAGCTGTAAACATTTGCAATAAATTTTTTTAGCAATCAATGATTGTGCTAGTAATAGAATTGCAATCAAAATTTATTGCATTTTTCTGATTGTAAAAACTACAATCAATTTAATTTTAAGCACAGTTGATTGCAATGATTGTGATTGCAATCAAATCACTGATTCAATCAAACATTTTAATTGCAATCTCAAAAATTCAATAATTTATTCGTGCTTTTTTAATAAAGAAATTGGGAGCGTAAAAGCAAAATATAACGCGAAATTGGGAAAAAGAGAAAACTAGTAGAAAAAGCAATTTTTTACAGCCCTGGCTCATACATATTAGAACCCTGCATGCGACATTCATTTCTAGCATTTACTCGACTAACCCTGGCATTCAGTAAGCGGTCTCTAGTCACTAATAGTGACTTTTGGTGGTATACTTGGATTTTGAGACTATTTGGTATTCAGTACGCTGTCTCACGTCTCTAGCCTCAAAATTAAGTCACTAATTTGTCAGCTGGCTAAGAGCCGGTCACAAAAATAGAAGTATAGAGGAAAAACTTAATTCTTTCCATTTTGTTAAAAAAAAACGCGAAAATGAAGCGAGGAAATTTGTTCAAAAAGAATTTCATTAGGAAATAAACCAAAATGCTTTAATATCATACAAATGTGTTGAAAAAAAAAATATTTTTTTTGTTTTTTAAACATCAAAATCTAAAGATTGTAAAAAAAATAAAACTAATAAAAAAATATCGGCCGCTGTGGTATAGTGGTAAGCAGTGCGCGCTTTCATACATCAGCACCTGGGTTAAAAATATGGAAAAAGGTTTTTTCTTAACAGCGGTCGTCCCTCGGCAGGCAATGGCAAACCTCCGAGTATATTTCTGCCATGAGAAACCGCTTCTCATAACAAAAAATACTATCGCCGTTCGGAGTCGGCATAAAACTGTAGGTCCCTCCGCTTTGTGTGACAACGTCAAGGCGCACGCTACAAATCGGAGGAGAAGCTCGGCCAAACACTAACAGATGTGTAAGCGCCAATCAATTATTATTATTATTAATAAAAAAATACTAAATAAAAAAAATTAAAAATCCTCTACGGCCGAGGAGGACTTGAAACCGGGCCCCCTCGGCTTCCTGCCTAATGCTTTGACCTCTCGGCCATTGCTACTCTTTAAGCGGCGCTGGCAAAAGGAATACATAAACACTATCAGTTGATTGTCTGCGTTTGCTTTCACCACACATTTTTGATGAACTTTTTGTGACTCTCTCCTTCTGAGTACCCAAATCGTCTCAAGTCACAAAAATAGTCACTAATTGATAATCTCAAATTTAGTGACTTGAGATGAGACTGAATTACTGAAGCCCATGGTTAGTGACTTGAGATGAGACTGAGTTACTGAATCCCAGGGTAAGTAGAATGTGAATGTACTGCTCATTTAATTCGTAGAAGCTAGTGTACAACGTGGTGAATATTCACAGCGAAATAAGAGAACAATATGAATAGTCTATTGTCTCTCTCTGACTGAATACTGAAATCATCTCTTAGCGACGTTCACTTACGCTCATCGATCGGCCATGTCCATCCATGAGTGAACGAGTAAGCTAATAAGTGTTACAAATGTGGGAAATGTTTGCAGGCAGTCATCAGTGATCGCACTTTTTTGAGCATCTAACACACCTACCACTCAAGGTCTGAAATCTACCACATATTCGCGGTTTTGAGTAGTTTTATTTTTACTCGACATAATTTTCTTAATTTTAAGAGCAAAAATTGTCCAACACTCAACACTATATGGTAACGAGAATGATGTAATACAAGATTCCGCATTCCCAGCGACGCACAGTGTTCGATCTTCAAATTTGAGACGACAAAAATGTTTTTTTAATATTCCTTTTTTTTTAAATCTGGCTACTCTATTATAAAGAAGAATGTCAATATATACCAGAAATACCATATATGCGACAAGTTTTTTGTTTATACACTTCTAGCGGTATTGCGAATGGTAGGGAAAATAAACAAACAAAAACCCAATTAGTGCGAACGCAACTAGTGCAATTTTTAAAAGCCTATAATTATCAAAGTAATAAATATATTTTAAAAATTTTTTCGGTGGAGATAACTTAAGCTATTATCTGGTTAAACTTTTTATATTTTTGTGTTTTGAGTAAAGGTAACTGTTTACAGATGAAAAACTCAGGGCATGTTTTTACAAGTGATTCCTAATAAAAGTCAATTTTCAGCGGTCCTGATCTTTTGACTCCACCAACACCCACCACAACAAAGAACATATATATAACATACATATATTTATTTTTAAAAATAAGAAATAAAATTCTGCACATACTTGCACTTTTGTGAGAAAATTAAATTTTAGTATGAGCGCCTCTAAAATATCGCATAGAATTTTGTTTGATGTATGGTTATCTAACCTTAAAGAAGATAGATGTGATAAAATATGTAACTTTATTACTATGAATTTTAGCAGCGGATCAACAACAACTATCGATTTTGATAAACTTAAACATTTTTCTTGGCGTTTATGTTCAAAATTTGAAGGAAAATGGGCAAAAGCGTATAGAGTAAAACCTCGCTTTTTGCATGATAATGATAAA
>NW_016161401.1:4648-7816 GCF_001687245.7 Rhagoletis zephyria
AACAATACTTCAATTTTATCAAGAAAAAACATTGATCTTGAACTTTTAGAATTTGGCTTGTCACCGTTACATTCGTGGATACGGTTTATGGAATGTTTGTTGCATATAGCTTATAGATTGGAAATTAAATCATGGCAAGTTCGGGGATCAGAAAATAAATGCAATGTACAGCGGAGAAAAACTATTATTCAGGAGAAATTTTGATCGGAAATGGGGTTATTAGTAGATATGCCGAAGCAATCATGTGGAAATACAAATGACGGCAACACGGCCAGACGCTTTTTTAGAAATTCAGAAAAGTCAGCAGAAATAACCGGAATTAATTTGGAGCTTTTGCAACGATTTCATGTGATACTTGAATGCTTAGCGTCGGGATATTCCATTGATGCAGAGGCGTTTGATCTTTATGCGTCTGAAACTATGGAACTATATTTAAAGCTTTATTCATGGTATTATATGCCAGTTACGGTACATAAAGTGCTCTGTCATGGCAAGGTTGTAATTGATCATTGCATACTTCCTATCGGCCAATTATCTGAAGAAGCCCAAGAATCGAGAAATAAGGACAATAAACGCTACAGATTGCAGTTCACGCGAAAAAATTCTCGAACCCAAACAAACAACGACTTATTAAAAAGACTTCTAATTTCGTCTGATCC
Organism: Rhagoletis zephyria; assembly: GCF_001687245.7. NCBI lineage: Eukaryota > Metazoa > Arthropoda > Insecta > Diptera > Tephritidae > Rhagoletis > Rhagoletis zephyria. The sequence continues at coordinate 5,308 of NW_016161401.1, forward strand.
ATACATTTCTATCTTAAGGAAATCTCCCAAGACCAAGCATGGAGCCATTACTCCAGATATATTAAAATTGCTTAAAAACCCATTATTAAATATTGAATTTGATGAGAGTTAAGTCAATTTGCAAAAATGCTGTCTAATAAAAAACTAATTTAATAGTGTATTTTGGGTTTTCATTCATTTCGAATGTGTGGTTCCTATGGGAAGTGGGCGTGGCGGTGGGCGGATTTATACAATTTTTTGCCTGAACGTACTTTTCGTCACGAAAATGATATGTGCAAAAATTCATAATTTTATATCCATTAGTTTTCAAGTTATGATTTTTGTGGTCCTAATTTCGAATTTCGTACACTGTGCGACGATGAAATTTCTTAAGTAAAAGTAAACAAAGCCGAATGGGAGGATAAAATAAACTAGGGGTATTCTCTGAGTCTTGCAAAACCCTTGCAAGGTGCACGGATTGCACGGTTTGCAAAGCTGTCCCATACGAAAACCGGTTTTTTCCGTGCAATCCGTGCAATCTGTGCACCGTGCAAGGGCTTTGCAAGACTCAGAGAATACCCCGACTGTAAAATAGTAAATTTTCTCAGTAATCAATTTTTCGACAGGAAACGTGGTTTTATTGTGTTAAATTGCAAAATATATGATTTATAAAAACAATTAATAGCGAAAATGTTAAAAACGGCTACCTACATACATACATACTTATTGTACATATGTATGTACCTTAGAGTATGTTCAAAGCAGAGCTGTTAGGTAATGATTATAAATTGTAATGATTACCGATTTAATTAATTATTCTTTCTTTAAATCTGCTAAATGATTATGAACCATTATTTCCAGTTTTAAATTAATAATTACCGATTACCATTAAAAATAATCAAAAAATAATCGTATTTTTAGCCAACTGGAAGAAAAAAATCAAAAATAATCAAAAAAACGAATGCGATTAGTTTTACAATAATTTTAATTATTTTTGATTAATTTTGATTATTTATAATTATGTGAATTATTTTCTGTGGACATAAGTGTTCTCTCTTCTTCTAATACAACTTAATAAACTGCAAGAAACTATGATATTATAACAAAAAACGTAATATATATGTATATATGTAGATATATAAATATATATATAGAAAATTATATATATATATATATATATATGCAGATATATAAATATGGATATAGAAAATTATATATATATATAAAAATATGAGCCATTCTTTTTTATGTCGGACGGATTTCGTAAAAAAAAGTATGTCATTAAATTTGTACAGAATAAACCATCTCCTCATAAAGAAATATATTTTAAAAATAGTTCTTGAAAAACCCCAATTTTTTTGAACCACGTTTTTTTTATAGAGAATTAAGGATTACGATAATATAATTTTAAATCCCTAATTTACTGGTATTCGCTATGCAAATCAACTTCAAAAAGTACAACTGTTAATAGCTAAGTTTGCTTTAGGACAATCTTGACCATCTTATATATAGAAGTGTTAAACCCATTTATTTAGCTTTAAAACGACGTTAAGATGATTAGTACACTGAAATTAAATTCTGCGTAAATTTAACGAAAACTTACGTACATCTTTCGAAATTTTTCGTCATTTTGAGCCACGAACGTTTTCGTTAATTGTACAAAACCGTTTTCGTACATACTACGAAAATATGAGACATCAGATCTTTAGTACATTTTACGGATGCATTCGTATTATTCACTAACGAATTTCGTACTATTTACTAAAGAATTTCGAACTATTTCTTTGTCTTTTCAAAATTTTTGTAAAATGTACAAAAATAATTTGTATATTTAACGAATTTTTTTTCGTAAAATCGGCGCTTGTTTCGTAGAATGTACGATTGTTTTAATTCTCCACACTGTAAACAACATAGTACGAATTATAACAAAACACTTTTATTCTATTTTTATCGTAAATTTTAAGCGTTTTTGTTTAACAAAATGTTTTGCAAAGAGATGGTCAAAATTGCAGTACCCAAGCATACGAACCAAATATTCGCTTTGATTTTTCGAAAGCCAACTTTAAAAAGCTTAGCAAAGAACTGTCTAAATTGTCGTGGCCTGCATATAAAGAAAATATTGAAAAAAGCGTTGCACTTTTTAACTTTACTTTACATAAGTTATTTGAAAAGCATGTGCCTAAACGCATGTATGTTCCTGNTTCAGTGGAGAACTACCGGGGAATAGCTAAGCTTTCTGCAATTCTTAAATTATTTGAAGCAATTATAACAAATCAGTTGACGCATTCTATCTCTTCTAGCAGTTCATATAGCTAACATGGATTTTGCAAGGGCAAATCAACTTCTACAAATTTACTTGAATTAACATCCTACATCTCAAAAGCATTTAGTAAAAGCAAAACTGATTGATGTTATATATACTGACTTCAGTAAAGCATTTGACAAAGTGTGCCACTCGTTGCTCATCTATAAACTTGATCTTCTTGGTCTTCCACCTAATTTTCTACGTTGGATCTCTTCATACCCTTAT
>NW_016161401.1:8040-8232 GCF_001687245.7 Rhagoletis zephyria
AAAATTTTAATGTATGCAGATGATGTAAAGCTTTATAAATCATACGTTTCAATTAAAGAAAGGTCTTTGCTACAATCAGACTTAAACAGCATGGTTTACTGGTGTCAAGTAAATTTTATGCCTCTAAATCTTTAGAAGTGTAAAGTAATGTGCTTCTCGCGAAGAGCTGTTCATCCCGCTTCTTATACAATA
>NW_016161401.1:8257-12798 GCF_001687245.7 Rhagoletis zephyria
ATATATGCAGATATATAAATATGGATATAGAAAATTATATATATATATAAAAATATGAGCCATTCTTTTTTATGTCGGACGGATTTCGTAAAAAAAAGTATGTCATTAAATTTGTACAGAATAAACCATCTCCTCATAAAGAAATATATTTTAAAAATAGTTCTTGAAAAACCCCAATTTTTTTGAACCACGTTTTTTTTATAGAGAATTAAGGATTACGATAATATAATTTTAAATCCCTAATTTACTGGTATTCGCTATGCAAATCAACTTCAAAAAGTACAACTGTTAATAGCTAAGTTTGCTTTAGGACAATCTTGACCATCTTATATATAGAAGTGTTAAACCCATTTATTTAGCTTTAAAACGACGTTAAGATGATTAGTACACTGAAATTAAATTCTGCGTAAATTTAACGAAAACTTACGTACATCTTTCGAAATTTTTCGTCATTTTGAGCCACGAACGTTTTCGTTAATTGTACAAAACCGTTTTCGTACATACTACGAAAATATGAGACATCAGATCTTTAGTACATTTTACGGATGCATTCGTATTATTCACTAACGAATTTCGTACTATTTACTAAAGAATTTCGAACTATTTCTTTGTCTTTTCAAAATTTTTGTAAAATGTACAAAAATAATTTGTATATTTAACGAATCTTTTTTCGTAAAATCGGCGCTTGTTTCGTAGAATGTACGATTGTTTTAATTCTCCACACTGTAAACAACATAGTACGAATTATAACAAAACACTTTTATTCTATTTTTATCGTAAATTTTAAGCGTTTTTGTTTAACAAAATGTTTTGCAAAGAGATGGTCAAAATTGCAGTACCCAAGCATACGAACCAAATATTCGCTTTGATTTTTCGAAAGCCAACTTTAAAAAGCTTAGCAAAGAACTGTCTAAATTGTCGTGGCCTGCATATAAAGAAAATATTGAAAAAAGCGTTGCACTTTTTAACTTTACTTTACATAAGTTATTTGAAAAGCATGTGCCTAAACGCATGTATGTTCCTGAAGAACAAACACAGTTATGGCTCACTAAAGAACTGAGAAATTTGAAAAACAGAAAGTCGCGTTATTTTAGATTACACAAAAAAACCGGTTTACACTCATGTTATGTAAAATACTCACTTTTGCGTCATAAGTTTTTTGAATTAAGCAAAAAGTGTTATAAAGCTTACTTGTGTAAAATCAAACGGCGTATAGTATATAATCCCAAATCATTTTATGACTTCGTAAACTCCAAGCGAAATGTACGTGGGTTTCCTTCCGCCATGAAGTATCAAAATACCGCCTCTAGTGATAAACAAACAATTTCTAACATGTTCGCTCAGTTTTTTAAATCCAATTATTGCACTAACTCCCAAGCATACTTTGACTATCCTTTTAAACTAAGTCCAATTAACTCAATACATAAGGAAGGAATCGTTCATAACCCCGTTACATAAAAGCGGTAGCAGATTTTCAGTGGAGAACTACCGGGGAATAGCTAAGCTTTCTGCAATTCTTAAATTATTTGAAGCAATTATAACAAATCAGTTGACGCATTCTATCTCTTCTAGCAGTTCATATAGCTAACATGGATTTTGCAAGGGCAAATCAACTTCTACAAATTTACTTGAATTAACATCCTACATCTCAAAAGCATTTAGTAAAAGCAAAACTGATTGATGTTATATATACTGACTTCAGTAAAGCATTTGACAAAGTGTGCCACTCGTTGCTCGTCTATAAACTTGATCTTCTTGGTCTTCCACCTAATTTTCTACGTTGGATCTCTTCATACCCTTATGATAGATCACAAAAGGGTAATGTTTAAAAATACTATCTCTGACGTCATTAATGTTACTCAAGGTAGCCACCTAGGCCCGATTCTGTTCTTGCTTTTTATAAACGATATTTCTACAGATATACAATTTTCCAAAATTTTAATGTATGCAGATGATGTAAAGCTTTATAAATCATACGTTTCAATTAAAGAAAGGTCTTTGCTACAATCAGACTTAAACAGCATGGTTTACTGGTGTCAAGTAAATTTTATGCCTCTAAATCTTTAGAAGTGTAAAGTAATGTGCTTCTCGCGAAGAGCTGTTCATCCCGCTTCTTATACAATAGGTAACCATAACCTGGAACAGGTATACAATTTTGTGGACCTTGGTATCACAATGGATCCTAAGCTTAATTTTAATCTTCATATTAATGTGACAGTCAACAAGGCTAAAGGTGTACTTGCATTTGTGAAACGATGGTCAAAAGAATTTAGTGACCATTATATCACTAAAACCCTGTTTACAACATTAGTTAGGCCAATTCTGGAATACGGTTCGGTGGTTTGGAATCCAAGGTATCAAATTTACTCAGACAAGATAGAATCAATTCAAAAACAATTCCTACTTTTTGCTTTAAGAAATTTCCGTTGGGATTCTCAATATAACCTTCCACCTTATACGAGCCGATTAAAACTTATTACAACTTGGTACAATTTCTATAGTTATATTACTAACAGGCTCAATTTCAAGTCCGCTTCTTCTGGGCGAAGTTAGCCTTAATGTTCCCTCCCGGGTATCAAGACACTTTTGTCCCCTATTTCTGAAAGCTTGCAAAACTAATTGTGATTTACACGACCCACTCCGTTGCTTATGCCAGGATTTTAACTCTCATTCCAGCTCGTTTGATATATCAGATCCGCTTTTCAGCATTAAGAAATCGATACTGTCCTCTCTCAATAAATGAATCGTTAAAATAAAATCGGCTGATGAATTTAGTTCAGTAGCTGAACAGTTTTAGATCTCGGCACTTAACAAACTCCTGCCTATCGTGACTCGGCGCAAAAATTTAAAATAAATACTGGTTCCGTACCTCATGCGGAGTGCCCCCCCGTTCGGATGGGCGGGAATGGAGGGTAAAAACCGTTGGGATTATTATTATTATTTAAAAGCGCTTAACATTATTGATTAAAATATAATGAAAGTGTTGTCTTATCATTTGAACTACGGTTGTTATAGTGTAACGAAAAAGGTGCAGATATTACATGTATAACCTTCGTAAGTAATAAGTTTAAGCAATTTAAATTTAATAAAAAAGGCTATTTTACTTATAATTAAGTATTTTATTAATATGCGTACGAATAGGTTCTATACTACATATTTTTCTCATTGCTTAGCCTTCATTCAATAAAGTATATCGATGCATAGTGTTATTACCGCAAACTTAAGTTTAAATCTAGTTTCATTAATTTAACCTAACTTCATTCAACAATTAAATTTATTGTTTAATTTAATGTTTATAGGCTATTAGGATCTTTAAGCTTTGGTGCAAATAAAATTACATTATTCCACTTTTTACCCGACGTTTAAGCAATTTAAATTTAATAAAAAAGGCTATTTTACTTATAATTAAGTATTTTATTAATATGCGTACGAATAGGTTCTATACTACATATTTTTCTTATTGCTTAGCCTTCATTCAATAAAGTATATCGATGCATAGTGTTATTACCGCAAACTTAAGTTTAAATCTAGTTTCATTAATTTAACTTAACTTCATTCAACAATTAAATTTATTGTTTAATTTAATGTTTATAGGCTATTAGGATCTTTAAGCTTTGGTGCAAATAAAATTACATTATTCCACTTTTTACCCGACGTTTCGCTAAAACTTTTCTAGCATCTTCAGGGGTATTGCTTATATTCTCTGTTAAGGTAAATATACAAGAACACAAAAAAAACACACACATTAAGTATTAATCGAAAAACAAATGAATATGTTTACATATACAAAAACAATTTTAGTTAAATGACAAACCAACTTACACTTTTACTCTGTTAGAATTGCTAAAAAATCGCGTTGATATTTAATAATTTTTTTTTTGAATTTACTTTGTATTTAAAAAAATTAAAAATCTAGTAATAAGACGTGTGTCTCACCAAATGACAAAAAATTGCAGTGAGTAAAAGATGACTATGATTTGAGAAACTAAAATTCCATTTTTACAATTTTTATTGGTGCACTCGAAATTAAATCTAAAATTGTTATATATACGAAGAAAGAAATGTATATGTGCATGAGAAATACTGTGTAAAAATATGGATAATATAATATGGCTTTCAAATTAAGGCGTGCGTGTAAACATGATTGATGACTTCGTATAGAGCTACGCAACTACGGGTATATGAGCATGAGTGGTTATTTATACTTTTTTTAGTATATATTTTTTAGGTTTTCATTTAAACACAATTTCGCGATGGAATCTTGTTCTTTATACTAAACTGAAGATATTGCATTTTCTAAGATAGGTGAACCACAATTTTCGACGAAAAACAAGTTTTTGTCGAAAAATGTAACAACTCGTGGGATTTGCTCATATACCAAAAACATACCTTTGACTGTGACAAAATGTAGACGGCGCACAGTGGGTTGAACGGTATGCAAAGTGGCGATTAATTCAGGGAAGCCGTAATTTTAAAATATTATTATTTTTTATTGATGGTTATTCATAAATACATAAAAAAACATAATTTAAAAAAAAAAA
>NW_016161401.1:12823-34324 GCF_001687245.7 Rhagoletis zephyria
AAAAACGTTCAATATTGTATGATACAAAATCGTGTCTTAAACAAAAGGTCGGACACTGCCCTGTCGTAGAAGACTCCACTTGACAAATTTTATCATCACATTTTTACTTTTCAGACCTCCGCGTCAACTAACACTTTCACACATAGAGGTGCAAAAGATAGGGACCTGTCTTGGACATATTTCTATTGCTGAAACATCATTTTAGCCAAACCAAGAGAATACAACTCCAAATTCGTAACTTTATTTTTGGATTTATGTGCACGAATTGAAGACCAGGTATCACTGTGCGGTGCCGCTTTCCACCAGAACCAGAAACAAGATGGCACCTGAAATGAATAGAAATGTGTTGAGTTTGAAAAATATTTAACAAATTCACGTAAAATTTATTTATATTTGGTTTTTTAAGTTTGTATTTAAAATTCTTAAATAAAATGCTGTTGAAATATAATATAATCATGTTGGCGTGTATCTTACATGAAATTGGTCGAAAAAAATTTTATTTAAAAACCATCTTCAGAAAAACGTTCAATATTGTATGATACAAAATCGTGTCTTAAACAAAAGGTCGGACACTGCCCTGTCGTAGAAGACTCCACTTGACAAATTTTATCATCACATTTTTACTTTTCAGACCTCCGCGTCAACTAACACTTTCACACATAGAGGTGCAAAAGATAGGGACCTGTCTTGGACATATTTCTATTGCTGAAACATCATTTTAGCCAAACCAAGAGAATACAACTCCAAATTCGTAACTTTATTTTTGGATTTATGTGCACGAATTGAAGACCAGGTATCACTGTGCGGTGCCGCTTTCCAATTTTGTTTGGGAAACAACCACACCACAGATTTTACGGTTAGAAAATATCTCAAAATGTAGACGTCTACACTTTGGAACGAACTGTTAGCATATCATCCCATCAGAAAACAAAAAAGTGTGTTTGCTTACAATGCAATCGAAGAAATAATTAAATATAATTAAAGTAATCAAAAATAATCAAAATTAATCACCAAATTAAATCGATTATTTATTTTAATTATTTTTGATTACTATTGATTATTCTTTTAATGAAAAATAATCAGGACTGTGTTTTGATTATTTCTAATTATAATCTATTACTAATTTCTCCGTTATATACACTAATTGAATTAATCATTACGATTACCGATTTAATCGTTTTGATAAGTAATCGTAATCCAAAGTTAACAGGTCTGGCTCAAAATTTGTTTTATATGGAAGAAAATGCGTAGCACTAGGACTAAGAAATTTAAAATTTGCGCATTATTATACTAAAATTGAAGGGGCTATAAACCGTATATGCACTGGATTTTTTTAATTACTCATTAAAAAGTTTGCAATTTTGATGAAACTGCAAATACTCATAAATTTCGTACAAAGTTTGAAACTTGGATTTATATGGTGTTTGTTAAAATCTAAGGCTCAATTTCAGATGGCCTACTTAAGTAGAGATTTTTGATTAACTTCCACTGTTCATTTTCAGATCAAATTTGCACTTAAATGGCCAATATAGGCTATTTAAATATGAAATATGCAACCCTGTCTTTGTACCAAACAACCAAGATTGATTGGTAGGTTGTTTAATCACTCCCACCAAAAAACAATCTGTTCAGCACAAAATGTAAACAAACAAGCAAACGCAATAACAATTTCAAGGAACAAGCAGCAGTGCTGCGAATTGTTTGGTATATTTAAACAAAGTTGATCTGAAAACCAACAAAAGCTAATTGACATTTAATCGACAATCTACAATTGAACTTAAGTGAAGAATGCAGCAGCAACCAACATTAATTCTCATAAAAAAATTAAGATTATTGTTAATTTCTTCATGATACAATGATCAGATTTAAACCAAATTAATATGGGACCACCTGTGAGGTAACACCTTTCCTTTAAAAAATATATAAATTATAGAAATCGGTTAACGTGGTCTAAAGTTATGCGGTAACATATATAAAAAAACATATTCCGACGAATTGATAACCTGCTCGTTTTTGTGAAGTCGGTTAACCCTAATTTTTTTAATTTGAACTCAAAAGTGCCGTTATACTTTGTTGTTTTAAATAAATGTGCTTGTAGTTTTTATTAATAACACTTTGTTTTATTAATAGTTTATATCACAACTTCAATATTCTTTAAAACGAAAACTGGCCAGAAATAAGTATATTTTAGCTCACAAGTTGTATTTTAAGTCACCTACGCCTCTAAGAAGTATGTTTGGGCTTTACGTAACTTTCAAGTAGATTGGGCTTCGAGGGTAAAAAAAAGACAACAGCTTGTTTCAGTTTTTTTCCACTTGCCGATTTTTACATAAAGCTTTTTTAGTATTCGCCAACAATACACTGTATGTATACAACTGCGTTTGTGCAAGTTCATAAATATACAAGCATATTTAAGCTACTAAAGGGTCATAATAGCAGGTAGGTTAAGACCGGGCGATATATGAAGAATATATAAAATGTAAGAATTTGGGATTTCCAAATTACTGATTAGTGCTTACCCGCGTTAACCCTAACTCTCAATCTACGGTTTTTTCGTTTAGCACTGCATGCAACAAGTGTCTAGTTCATTACTAGCTGAATAATATCTAAAGTACAAAGTGATCGTGTAAAAACGTTGCAATGGACGCGGAAGATGTAAGTACATCTAAAAAATCCCTTTTTTTAATAAACAGTTAAATATAACAAATAAAAAACAACCTCGTAATCCATTCAATTTTAAATTTTGCCACCGACAACGAAGTTCTCAGATTTATTTATTTGTTTAAAGAAAGGGGTTGTGTCTGTAAGACTGTCATATGGCCCCGAAAAAAAGCATTCATTTTATTTGACACAACCTATGTACATACATTCAACTGAAAAAAAGCATTCATTTTATTTGACACAATCGAATGTACATACATTTAACTCGTTTACTTCAACAGTGTCATAACCCAAAAAAATAAACAAAACTCAACTTAAGTATATAGAAATGGCAGCTACCTCTTTTTCTGTGCTGTGTAAAAATTTCGTGGCTGTGCCAATTACCAGTAGCTCACTAGAATAAATTATGTACAGTGAAAGCCCTTTCAAACGGACGCTCTCATAAGCGGACATCTCCCTTACCCGGGCGATTTTGATGGTCCCAATCTTTTTGGCATATTTTTCATAGAAAGTGTGCTCTATTGACAGGATGATCCCATGTACGGACGCGGACACAAAAGTATAGCTTTTTAAGTCCCCGAAGCTCTATTAAGCGCACGCAAATCTCTGTTAACCGGACACTTAATCTCTTTATGGACAGCTTTTGCCCACTGTGCGACAATTTCCTGTGAATTCGAAACAAACCAAATTCGAATAAATAATTCGTGGAATCCCCTCAAACTCAAATACATAATACGCAGATGTAATTTGAAGAAGCAAGAATGGGTCGTAAAAATGTGTTGTCTTTAAAAGAAACAAGTAAGAAAGTCTAAGTTCGGGCGGAGCCGAACATTAAATACCCGGCGCAAGTACCGCTACATAGTAAGCCGCGGGGTATAGATTTTGAGCGAATTAGCGTCCTTAAATTTTGAAATATGTAGTTTCAAGCATTTTTGAAATTTACCGTTATGTATATGAAAAGCGGCCGTAATTTTAGTCCGATTTCAATAATTTTCAACGTTTTGCTTTTACGTGGCAAGCACAATAACCATACCGAGTTTGGTACAACGGTTACCGAGATATATATATGTGATCATAAGTGGGCGGTGCCGCGCCCATTTTCCAAAATTTTATCATAAGCGTATTTCTTGGTAAAGCATCAATTTTGAATAAAGTAGTTTTAATATTAACTGATTTTTCGAAGATTTCGTATTTCTCTTAATTACCGTTATATGGGATGTGGGCGTGGTTATTGTCCGATTTAAAAAATGTTCACTTATTTGGTATGCTGTATCAAGGCTAACAACTGTGCCAGACTTGGAATAAATTGGTGCTGCAGTTACCAAGATATACACATGTAATCATAAGTGGGCGTGGCTACGCCCATTTTCCAAAAATGTGTAACATTCTTATTTTTCGTCTAAAAGTTATTGCAAATATCAATTTTGAGTGAATTATCTTCAGTAGTTACTAAAATATCGCAGTTTTCGTATTTCTGAAAATTATCGTTATTTGAGAGGTAGGCGTGGTTATTGTCCGATTTTGCCCATTTTCAATAACATGTATCCTACGCCCGAATGAAGTGCACATACCAAGTTTCGTTAAGATATCTAAATTTTTACTCGAGTTATCGTGTGCACAGACGGACGGACGGAAAGACAGTCCCCGCTTAATCGATTTCTCTTTTCATTTTGATCATTTATGTATACATTTCACTATATCTATCTCGATTCGTTTTACCTGTTACAAACAACCGTTATGTGAACAAATTTATAATACCCTTGTGCACAAGTGCGCTCGGGTATGAAAATAGAAGTTATTAATGCTGCGCATAAAGAAAATCTATCAGGGGTGCTGTGATTAAATTTAAAATTAGCAAAACTCAAGCTGCGGAAATCTTAAAAAATGAAGATGAATTAAAATTAAAATGGTGCTCTGGTGAAAATTTAAACACCAAACGGAGATTTATTGGTTCTAATGGGTCGCAAATAGACAAGTTGTGTCTGAATTGGTTTGCACAGGTAAGAAATAAAAGAATTCCAATATCAGGGCCAAGTATAAAAGCAATTGAAATCGCACAGCAGTTAGGCGTAATTAATTTCAATGGTTCGGATGGTTGGCTCCAAAAAGGAAAAAAAAGAAACAACATCAGCTTCAAAAGCATTTAAGGTAAAGAATTAGGCTTTCAATATTTCGTGTATAAATGTATTTTTTGTAAGTTTTTAGGCGAAGACGTCGACCAATTTTTGCAAAAAATCCCTACCATGCTGCTTGGTTATAGACCAGAAGATATCTATAATGCTGATGAAACCGGACCTTGACTTTTAAAAGAGAAACTTGTGTAGGTGGAAAACTAGCCAAAGAACGGCTAACAGTTCTAATTTGTGTAAGCATAGCTGGCGAAAAGCAACAGATGCTAGTCATTGGTAAAGCTGCCCACCCTCGTGTTTCTAAAAACATAAATGTAAAGGATTTGACAGCTATTTGGGAATCGAATCGAAAGCCCTAGATGACTCGTGAGATAATGACGGAATGACTCCACCAATTCGATAGAAAAATGATAAAATATAATAGAAAGGTTTTGTTATTTTTAGATAACGCCACTTCACATACCAGAGACCTCATACTAGAAAATATCAAGTTTATATTTTTGCCACCTAACACAACGTTAGTTTGTCAACCACTTGATCAAGGAATAATATAGAACTTTAAATTGCATTACCGAAACTCTCTATTAAAAGAAAGTTGTGTCTGAAATTAAGAGGTCCAAAAGTGTCACAGAACTTGCAAAATCAATAAATGTGTTGGAGGCATTATATATTATGAAAAAGGCTTGGAAAAAAGTTAATACCGCAACAATAAAAAACTGCTCTCACAGAGCGGGTTTTGTTAAAACTGGGTGGGTATCCAGTGACTCTGGAGATGATTTGCCATTAGCTCAAATAAGGCAAAGTTTTTTTGATCTAGAAATCATTTCCCCTGCTGAAGAAATGTTACAAGTGAATAAAGCAAGCTTGTCTACATTCATCGACTTTGGCAATAATGAATTCACCGAGACAGAGTCTATTGAACCCGAAATCACTGAGGAACTAATTGATGAAAGTAGCAACTCAGAATGGGAAGAGGAGTTAGACAATGCCCCCGGAGGTATCCAAACGTATGATAAGGCCATAGTGGCTTTAAAAAACTTACAACAATTCGCAAGAAATAACTACGAGGTCTTTGATCAACTTATAATATTGAATCCGTTTTCCAATTTGAACTTCTAAAACAACGAGAAGCTAATAAACGTCAAACAACAATTAAATTTTTTTTTTAAATAATTAAATATACAGTACAAAATGGTATACGTGAATATGTGAATATGTATTTATTTCAACATTAATCAATAAAATATGTCCTTTATTAAATTTTAGTTATTGACAAATGTGGCATTTTATACTTACAATGAAATACATAAATATAAGAATGATTTTTATTTATTAAGTAGTTATGGAAAAATCTAATTATTGGTTATTGTTAATAAATAAAAAAAAAACATAGTAAAACATACATATTTACATGGCATTTTGTCTACTTCTTTTGCTTCCGTATATCAAAAGGCAAATATTTTGCTTTGCGACAATAGCAGACATTCGAATACTCACTTCGTTTCGTCCAGAGACTGAAAATAAAAGCTATTTTACAATTTTTGACATCAAAAAGGCATAGTGAAAAAATTATGCTATAGCTTCTTCAAAGGTACCATTAACATTCGAATACTCACTTCGTTTCGTCCAGAGACTGAAAATAAAAGCTATTTTACAATTTTTGACATCAAAAAGGCATAGTGAAAAAATTATGCTATAGCTTCTTCAAAGGTACCATTAACATTCGAATACTCACTTCGTTTCGTCCAGAGACTGAAAATAAAAGCTATTTTACAATTTTTGACATCAAAAAGGCATAGTGAAAAAATTATGCTATAGCTTCTTCAAAGGTACCATTAACATTCGAATACTCACTTCGTTTCGTCCAGAGACTGAAAATAAAAGCTATTTTACAATTTTTGACATCAAAAAGGCATAGTGAAAAAATTATGCTATAGCTTCTTCAAAGGTACCATTAACATTCGAATACTCACTTCGTTTCGTCCAGAGACTGAAAATAAAAGCTATTTTACAATTTTTGACATCAAAAAGGCATAGTGAAAAAATTATGCTATAGCTTTTTCAAAGGTACCATGAGACTCATCTCACATTCTAGATTGTGATTCCTCCATGACTTTTAAAAATCTGACTTATCATTTTGAGCAAATAATACCGATTATATCTGCGTTTTTTTTAAGGCAAAAATAAAAGTTAAAATTTGCCTTTTATTTTTCTGAGCAGAAAATAATCGGTAATTGTTGCCTTTTATTTTTTCAGGCAAAAATAAAAGTCAAAGATCCAAATCAAGTATTCCAGGGTTGTGTATACTCGAAGTCAATAGTTTTAAAGCTCCTATCTGGATTCTAATAACTCCCCAATACACAAATACCAGGGTTAGATCAAATCTAAAAATGTATGTACTATCTATAAATACAAGACATGAAGGCATATTTTATTAACGGCATCAGATCTGCACAGATCATTCGATTTGCAAAACTGAGGTTCCAAATTAAAGGGCTTGGCCTCTAAATGTACAGCAAGGTATGGCTTTTTTTGGAAAGATTTGCCCCTTCTTTTAAATTATAAACCTGTACCGTTCGTTGTATTAGAAAAAAATTAGGTTTCAAATGAGAGGGCTAGGCCTCTAGATGTGCAAGAAGGTTTCATTATTCTGAATAGGGTTGCCACCTGTTTAAAAAATCATAAGACTTCCACCGTTCGCGCAATTTAAAAAAATGATGTAATATGCCATATAAACGGGCTTGGTCCATAGATCTGCAAGGAAGAACATCTATTTTTTTAAAAAAGGGTTGCCACCTGTTGCACAGTTTTTTTCGTGCAGAGCATCAGATTTACACCGTTCTCTCGAGTTTCAAGGTGAGGTGTCAAATTAAAAGTATTCACCTATAGACGTGATTTGGTTTTTTAAAAAAGGAGCGCCGCCTAGTTAAAAATGCATTGTTTAAAATATGATGGTAAAATCATAGTTGCCAACTTGGTGCTTTAAGCACTGGATTTAGTGCTTTTTGAAAATTAAAACGCCAAAAAAAATTATTTAGTGCATAGTGCCTTTTTTCGTGCTTTTTTCTGAACTAAAATTACTTCGAGATAGTTAAAACCTAAAATAATTTGAAATATTTAAGGCTGTGGCAGCACTGAATTTACAAGAATCTACAAATTTAAATGGACTAAAATAGAACCATGATTGATAAAAATCTGAAGTAGCAAACCCACCTTGTTAAATTCTATTCGCGTTGAAAATGCTAGTATGCAAGTAAGTTAAGTATTTCTTTTTTTCTTTTCTAATTATTTGTACAAATTTTGTTTTTTTTTTACCACCTGAGTAAAACACATCGTTTCTTGGTGCTGAATCCAAATCTGGCCTCACAATTGCTCTAGCACTAGAATTTTGAGTTATCCTAACCTCAAAGTGCCAAAAACACGGTTTTTAGCGATATTTGAGGTTATATAATGATAAAATCTAAATATTTGCTCATTTCTAATTAGGGCATCATTTTCGTTTGATGCGATTCGATTTTTCTTTCTCGAGATATACCAGTTTTAATGTGCAGTACTTAATTTGGTGCTTTTAGTGTGGTAAAACGCTTTTTTTCCAAGTTTTTGGTGCTTTTTGAAAATCAAAAGACGGCAACAATGAGTAAAATATCACAATATGGTTTGAGATTAAATTTATATGTTGGCGTTTTTAAACCATTAACCGAACCGAAATTTTCCACAAATGTTTGATCTGAACCGAAAACCGAACCTCTTTCTATAAAGGTTCGTTTCAACCAATTTTCAACTTTTTTTTCTTTTTGTTAAACATGGTAACACGTACCATATTGGTTTACCATGTGACAATATCAAATGTAAAGGCAACCCATCTCATTTGATAGACACTTGACCCTTAATCTTGCGCGTTGTTGCACTTGACCCTTGACATTTAAACTTGCGCGTTATTTTTTTTTGTTTCTCGAGCCGTTGAACCGAACCGAAACCCCGGTTCAAAGACCCAAAAACCGCTTTGACGCGCCAATCCAAAGGTGCAAAAAAGGTTCGAACCGCTGAACCGAACCGACCAAATTTTTCATCCGGTTCACGTCCCTGTTTTTAATAGAGTTGCTACTTATTTAACTCATTTATAACTATGAATGGTAAGTAATGTATTGAGGGCATTCGATATTGCTATCAATCGAAAGCTAGTTAAGAGTTGTTAACTAGATGACAACTCTCGAAAATTCGCATACGTTCATACAAAGGCCATTTAACAAGCTGTCGTGCGATACCAATATCGAATGTCCTTAATACGTTACTAATGGGTGGCAATTCTTAAAAGCACGAACATATTAATTTAGTATAAAAATCCTTTCGCTTTATGTCCATATTGCGATATTTTACTGAGTATCATATTTCGGCGGCCGCTGTGGTGTAGTGGTAAGCAGTGCGCGCTTCCACTCCGCAGCGCCTGGGTGCAAGCCCTGGTCAAAGCACCATCTCAAAAAAATTTAGAAAAAGGTTTTTTCTTAACAGCGGTCGCTCCTCGGGAGGCAATGGCAAACCTCCGAGTGTATTTCTGCCATGAAAAACAGCTTCTCATGAAAATACAATCGCCGTTCGGAGTCGGCGTAAAACTGTATGTGCTCCTCTTTGTGCAACAACATCAAGGCGCACGCCACAAATCGGAGGAGAAGCTCGGCCAAACACTAACATATGTGTAAGCGCCAATCTATTACACTGGTCGACGGCCAAAATTTACCAGAGACGCCGTTATGAAATTCGTATGTAAAATCACCCCCTGATTCCGAAAATCAAGGTTATTTTTAATTTTATGGTACCGTTTTTGAGATATTTGCAATTTACCGTTTTTGCAAAAAGAAAAAAAATTGGGTCCACTTAATCATATATATCTCAAGAACGAATTANATCTCAAAAACGGTACCATAGAATTAAAAATAACCTTGATTTTCGGAATCAGGGGGTGATTTTACATAAGAATTTCATAACGGCGTTTCTGGTAAAGAGAAAAAGTTGAAATTTGTGGTCCAGTGTTATTATTATTATATTTCAAGCAATAGATTTACAATTAGGTGGCAAACCTTAAAAAAAATTAAACCCAAAGCACATCTCTAGGTGAATACCTTTCACTTGGCACCTCGTTTTAAAATCGAGAGAACGAGATATATGGTGTAAGTTTTGTAATTTTTTAGCAGGTGGCAACCCTGTTCAAAAAAATTAAACCTTCTTCCACTTCTAGAGGCCCGGCCTTTTCATTTTACATCTAATTTTAATTTTACAAAAGGTGGCAACTCTTTTCACAAATCTCATACCTTGTTGTACATTTAGAGGCCAAGCCCTTTAGTTCGGAACCTTGGTTTTGAAATTCGAAGATTTGACGCCGTTAACAAAAAATGCCTTCATGTATTGTATTTATACATTGTACATCATCATCATCATCATCATCATCATATATATTATTTCTCTAAGGTGTTTTTTTGTTAGTCTCCCTTTTTCTATTTTCCTATGTAAGTAGTTCCACTAATAAGGTGTCATTTGAAAAGTCACAGGTCCCCTGAGTGGTTATTAGATAATATTAATGGTCATAACCCCTCTGAAGTAAAGACATTTGTTTTTTTTTGTTTTTGTTTTTAATTTACCATTGTTAAGCCACACTAAAGGTATTTTGTACTGAAGCACTATTGTGACTGCAGCATCGCTTACACCGTATACGACAGTGGTGGGCGCACACGTAATTCAATCATTAATGGTACGATAAACTGACAGTTGTCTCTCTCGCACAGCTCCCGTATCCGTGGCACCGTGTTGCTTCTTTGCAAATTAAAAAAATAGTAGCTTATGTACGTGTGAAATAGAAGTATACGTTTTTTATGCAATATGTTTATTTTTACATATTCAAATAAAGCACAATTAACCAATGAAATAAATTACAAAATTCACGTATAATTCTTAATACTTCGTTTGAAATGCCAATTTTCCTGCAAATACATTAGAATTCGCAAAAGGAAATTCACTACTAATTGCCGACTTTGCGTACTGTTCTACTACCATTTTCGCACCAAGGGATTCCATTCTTCCTCTTTCTCTGTCTTTCGTAAGTGCAACCTTTTGTTTTGTAAGAGAGTGTTAAACCGCGGCTGCCAATAATTATCTCATAATTATCCTTTTATTATTGAATCATGGGACGCGACAATAAGAGAGAAAAGAATAATAAGGAATTAAATAGTATAGTGCCCAATATTAAGACCGTCAATTTATAAATAAAAAAGGAAAATTTAAAATAATGTTACACAATTTAGAACAACATTGAAAAAATCACCGTTAGGAAAATACTGTGCTTCAATATCCTCAATTTTCTTATATAATTATATTATATATAGTATAATTTGCAGTAGTCATTGAAATAAAAGAAAAATAACATTGTAGAATAGTCAAAAATTGGAAAATGTGGTACAATATCAAAGTTGTGGTATCAAATTCATAAAGGGTATTTCCACGATGCCTGAATTGCGCAATTTCGTCATTATCCTCAATTTCAGCTGAAATCGCGATACAATTCCCAATTTGACCATATAAAAAAATATCACGTGAAATTGCGTATGAATTTTCAGCGAAATTGAATTCGCGAATACAACTCTGAAAATTGCTTATTGTGATTTATTCATGAGCAAAAAGAAGAAAAACCAAACGTCAATAACAAATAAACAAAAACAAACCGAGCCTACAGGCACAATAGCAATACTTTTACAATACTAATTGCCGATGTCAGTCGGTAGATGGCGCGTAGGGGTTTCCTTTGTTCATGAATTATGAGGTCAAAAATGTATACAGAATTAGGTACGAATTCGTAAAGTGAGCACAACATTTTTTTATACAATTACGATCTTTTAAAAGGCCTATCCGTTAATATGTAGGTAATCTATTATTAATTTTTTACAGTAAAATATTTACTATTGAAGTAATAAATAAATACAATTTTTTCCAAGTAATTTACATCAAATTAAATTTTTTCATTTTAAATGTAGTGAATATACTTACATAAATTCAAATATAAAAGCCGAAAACCATATATACTGTTGAAAATTATATAAAGTCGTCACAACCAACAAAATCTTACACGTGTGAGTCATCGTGCACTTTAGATGGCATTCAAAATATAAATCTTTAACATAAAATGCTTTTTGTATTCCTCAGTTCTTATACATATATATTTATATACGAGTATATATCTTTACTACTAAATACAACATCAAGAAAACATTAATTCTTTATCAAAATTTTAAGTACACTATTTTCCCCCAATAGATTATTATGTCCAAAATAATATCAGAAAACACCTAAATATTTAACTATAAAAATAAAAAGTTACAAATAAAATCTTTTTCAAAACTTTTCATTCGTATTGACAGCCGCTAAATATTTATGCCGCTTTGTTTTTAGTTTCCATGATTTCATGAAATCATTCACGAATTCTTACTCAATTCTGCAATATAAACCACACAATTCGTACATGAACGAAGCCGTTAAAGCGCGCCATCTGTGGCATCACCATAATAACACTTAATTTCAAAATACTGTGCTATTGTGACTTCAAGCTTAAACATAACTGTAATCCAAATATTAGGAATTCCAATTTAGTAGTGTTTTGGTGCCATCATATTTTCAGCGATTAAGTGAAGATGTCAGTGCAAGGAGGCGGCAAGAAAAGCTACCAAAGACGTATTGCGGTGCACGTCTCTTCCTTAAAGATGATGAGATAGAATCAAATTGTGCTGAACGCATGGAGAAGATATGTGAGTTTTGCTCAGCTAAACTTTATCCAGGCGAGGCAGCTGATAATACTGCATCCATCTGTTGCCATAAGAGCAAGGTGAGTTTACCACCAATTTCTATCCGCGATGAGCTGAAAGAACTTATTGAGCGCAATGATGACATCACAAAAAACTATTTGGAGAATATCCGTAAATTTAACAACGGTCTTGCGTTTGCTTCAGTGCAGGTGAACTTTGTCAATATTCCGGGTAGAGGACCATTTTATTTTAAACTAGATTAAGATGATTCTCAGATATTATTGTTTTTTTAACGAAACATTTAATCACAAAATAAATTCTGAATATATTTTCTCCTCCAATATTGTATACAATGTAAGCGACACCATGTTTCCCTCAACTCATGACACTCATATACATATATGTAATACTCCTATATTGGCAGTAAGAGCTAGTACCGTCCGAAAACATTACAGTACAGATATATCAATAAACACGTACGATAGAAAAGGAACACATACGTTTATAAATAAACATGTACACAACACATATACAAAAACGGCACTCAAGTACACAATACATTGACAAAAACGGTACTAGACTGTCTCGCTTTGATTTCGGAATGCTTACACATTGAGATGTTAGCTTACTACCAATATAGAAATATTACATATATGCTCATATATCAGCCAGTTTGTAATATGTTTTTATGTATGTACCTAATAAGTATAAGTTCTGATGTACTATAAATCTCATTAATGCTTATATATATATAATATGTGTATAATAAAAATAAGGGGTTTATAAGAATAATTATTTCCGCGAACTATAAGAACAGTCTGCTTCTATCTGTGGCTACAAAGAGGGATGAGTTTACTGTGTATTTCTGTCTGCGCAGACTGCGCATGGGCCCGCTTATACATATGTACATATTTAGATTTGATCTAACCCTGGTATTTGTGTATTAAGGAGTTATTAGAATCCTGATAGGAGCTTTAAAACTATTAAATTCGAGTATACACAACTCTGGAATACTTTATTTGGAACTTTGACTTTTATTTTTGCCTGCAACAAATCAAACTGGTTCAGAACTTGCGCTGAGCTACCTTGAAAAGGGACGGTACTGGTTCTTCGTCTACCCCAACTCAATGCTTTCAACTGTCGTTTTTAAAATGGCGATTGTCTACGACGTGACAATTGTCACCATCTGCAGAACTTTTGAACTTGTTCTGAGCTGACTCTGACTTAGATGGTTCTGAGACAGTTCATATAACAACAGTTCCTAGATGGTTCAAAAAGGTCATGTCCGAGCTAGAAAA
The DNA here is from genome assembly GCF_001687245.7 of Rhagoletis zephyria. Taxonomy (NCBI): domain Eukaryota; kingdom Metazoa; phylum Arthropoda; class Insecta; order Diptera; family Tephritidae; genus Rhagoletis; species Rhagoletis zephyria. Next base: position 26,696 of record NW_016161401.1, read on the forward strand.
AATGGGGTTAGGTTTGAGCTGGTTCTAAGAAATATAGTATAGGGCCTTTTCTTTAAATAAGCGCATACAATTTGGTAAATAAAATATACTTCATTTTATGTTTAAATAACTATTTGTTTTGCACTAATTTACTGTTTAGAGGACTGCATGAATGCATTCAAAACGGCTTTTGAATTATTAATATAAAAAACGAATGAATGATTGTGGCTTCACATTTTTTGAATTTAAGTGAATAGCTGTTCTGATATTTGTGTCGGCATCACAATATCCAAACAAAGTGAAAATAAATTGAATTGAAATAAATGACAGTTTTTTGTATGAATATCCAAAAATATTTTTTCTGTGCACATATGTACAAACATAAATATGTATGTATGTTTTGCTGCGCTCCTATTACATACGAAAAAACTTGTTTGTAGAAAAAAAACTTTGNTTGTATGAATATCCAAAAATATTTTTTCTGTGCACATATGTACAAACATAAATATGTATGTATGTTTTGCTGCGCTCCTATTACATACGAAAAAACTTGTTTGTAGAAAAAAAACTTTGACCGAAATGAGTTTGAATGATTTGAATGTTTTCCATTCATTCATTCACATTCTTCGATTTGAAGGTAGAAAATATAAAACAACATGTATATTCATAACTTACAAAATTCCAAACGCTGAGTGTTTTGTATGTGAAATAAAATATTCAAATCTACTGTACTCTGTTTGGCTATTGAATGAATGAATTCATGCAACCCTCTGATACTGTTTGAGGTAAATTGTGCTTTAAAATTAGGAACATAAAGTGTCAGTTATTTCTTCATTTTCTAAAACCGTTATTCTTAAAAATAGTTTATATTAGTTACGTATAACGTGTATTTCCGTGTTACTTATAATTAAAAATCTAAACTAAGTCGTGTGAAAAATGAGTAAAAACTCAGCGCTAAATTGTATTACATGTATTGAAAGATAATACAAAAACTCCCGGCATCGAATTAAGGATATATATAATTTTAAATATTCACAATCGTTTTCATGCTAAATATTTTTCGTAATTTTTTTATTTAAGGATGGCTTATAAGTATTATAACATAAACATATAAATTCACGTTTCTAAATGTGTTGGAACTTTTATAGAATTCTATAATATTTTAATCTTAATATATATATATCTTATAATATTTTAAGTCAGAGTTTATAAGTATGCAGTTCTATAGCCCCTTATATTTTAGTATAATTAATCGCGCTGATTTTTTATAACTCTTTTTACCCTATTTAAATATTTTCGCTTAAATTACACTAAAATTTAATGGGCTACAAAACAGAATACTTGAAATATTTATAAAAACATCTCTGATTAAAAAGTTTGAAATTTGAAGACAGTTTTTAGAGTTCTATCAAGTTTGCATTACAGTTAGGAATTTGAGTTCAAATGTTTTATGGAATATGGGAAATAGTACTTAAATGAAAATGAAAGATATTTAAAATTAAAAATATTGGAAATCAAAAAAAAATCACTGGATAACTACACATTTCGGGTGCTCAGTAATATATTTAGGTATGTACAGTATCAGTCATATCAATAGCACTGTTTAGGCGCGACTACTAACACCAAGCGCCTAAATGCATTCTATGTACCGCTGCAGGAGCAAAAATTTCCTTCATTAAATTAATGAAATTTATGCACTTGCACTTTTTAACTGCCATGTAATAAAACTTTCTTATGTTATAATTTGATGGCAGTAATTGAACTGCTCGGCCTAGTCTGATGCATCCTCCTTACACTGCTTCCGGAGCATTTTGCGGACTCTGCATGGCTTACAACCATGCAGAGGTGTAAACGAACTTTACCATTGGCCACAGTGCCTACCCACCATTTTTGAGCCAATAAATATTTTGTTTTATAAATACATCCATGCAAACATACTGGTTTCCCCTCTCACTGAGTTATTCAGCACCCTCATTTCAAAGTGAGATTGTTTACCACTTTCGGCTATTTTTTTTAAATCTAATTAAAAGGTAAACAATTTAGATGAAAACCCTTAAAATTTAACTTGGTTTTGTATAAAGTTTTAAAACACGGTTTATATGATTTTGTTTTAAGCATGATCATTTTCTTTATAAAATAATAACAAACAAATTTTATCTCTCAATATATTGTGAATATTTAAAAAAGAAATGGTGTACGCAGACTTTTGCTGTTAAGTGTAGCTTAACTTAATTTTATGGTTATATTTTATGCGCACATATGTGTAAAAATTACATTCATGTTACCAATAACGAATTTTTGGAAATATTTTAGCAGTTGCCCCGTAAGCTGTGTAGAGAATTACATATTAAATAAACGAAAACAGTTTTTTATTAGTTTCAGGGTCTAGGAAAATCGAAAAAATATAGTATAGTAAATTTTTGCATCTTTTGTCAGCTTTCACATGACCAGGATGAGTAACATTGATAACAGCGCAACTAGCAACATATGAGTTTCAACCGTCCAGCTCTGCATCCCTTTTGCAGTAGTTCAGAGACAGTTCTGAAATTTGTAGGGCGGAACTAGCGCTTTGCCAGACTGTCTCTAAATTTTGCTGCAGGGAATCCATTGCACCGCATTTCCTCTTACTATGCATATGCCTGAATGTATGCAACCATTACAATAGTAAGTAAACACAGGGTGCTTCTAATGAAATTATAAATTTTCTGCTGAAATACTTCGAAATTTTCTGCTGGGCTATGCGTTACAGCTTCGCAAATTTTACCCCTACCGAAACCAAAGATGTATACACATCAAAAAATTTCACTAAAAATATTGTTATATTAGAAAATAGCGCGGCAGATACAAATGTTATAGTAATAGTAATATGCTATTATAAAAAGGAAAAAGCGTGATTTTCAAGGTGTTTTTATCTAATAAATTGTGATTAATTGGTTGAAGTTAAAGGAATAAAAAAAAGTTATAATGAATAGAGCAAAGTGTAAAGTGAATCCGAATATAAAAACGTATTGATGAAGTGGCTGCTTTAAAGAGAATAGGAGTGATTATTGTATGCTAATTTCTGAACTTTACAAAAAAGGCATAATTCAAACAAAATTTCTAAATAAATTACTGGTCGAAAATTACAAAAGTAGGTGTTAAAATAATGTGTAGACCCATGATTTTTTATTTTGGTTCGGGTCACCCCTTTGGACGGAATAGCCCGAAATAGTTGGGTCTCTTACTAAGTCGTACCCACATGGGCGTCCCCTACGTAGCGAAAGCGTAGGGGCTCGAAAATAAATAAATTTAAACATTTTCTTAAATTCTTCCCAGCGTATCTATTAAAATGTCATTTTCAAAAATTTCATGCATTGCTATGCCATGTCACTCCATCTCAAACACACTGTTGCAGCATGTCATTGCTTCTTAGCTCAGCTGTTGTTTGCTATAGGTACGTGCGCTTAAAATCTCCAGTAAAAAATGTCCAACAGCGATATATCGTCTGTTCTCTCACTAGAGAAAAATATCCAAAATAGTACGCGAACAGAAAATTTGCAGAAACTTGCAAGTTAGATGAACAGCTAGAAACGAACAGATAGAAAGTTGTTAGTTTTGTGACCGGAAAATTTGATTACCAAAAAATTTTACCACTTCTTGTCACCGCGATTCTAGGTACGTTGGTAATGCAGTGCAAATATTCAGCAACTCAGCTATGATTTGTGGAATTTCCTGTATTAAATATTTCACGGGGCAATATTTTGTTACCAGCTTATGAGATGGTAACCAAATTTACCGGTTACAAGAGAGCACAGAATGCGAAAAAGGTTTAAAAATTTACAGACACTTTAATTACCGGTTATAAAATGTATGTTACCAGCGCAGAATAGACCTGTAAAAAGTATAAAGTTGAAAACGTAAGAAAACAAATCCTGAATTCTTATCCTGGCACAGTTCACTGACTAAACGAATAATTNTATATGTGTAATTTGTATGAAATATGTAATTTAAAAAGTAAAAAGAGCAAAAATGTTCTAAGCAAGGAGAAAGTAAAAAGAGCCGCACTTTGCTAAGCAGAGAGCCGCATTTGGATCAAAGAGCCACGTTTGCCCACCGTTGGTATATAGATTTTTAATTATATAATTGTTTAATAAATTTTACTATAGTAGGAGCTTTCAAAATTCGGAAAATCTCTTCCCATATATACAATGTAAATAATAATGCTGAATATGTCGCATGTGTTCCTTTTGTTGGCATGCGTGAATTCGATGCATGATTTGATTTGAATTTATTCGGCAATGCCTTCATATATCACTTTTAAACATGTATAAGCGACATGATATAAACTGGCACTTGCACGATGTGTTACATGTCGCTATGTTTTGTAGTTCAGGCCTTTAGTATCTATATACAGTTGCTCATCATACGACTTAGTTAGGCCGATCTGTAGCAGCCACAAAATTGAGCTATATATCAAACTAAAGTGCAAGCTGCAATTGCAGTTGAATGTGTTTGTCAAAAAAGTAAAAAGCGGCAGAAAAGTCGATAGTGAGCAATATAATCTATTGAAAGATAATAACCATATTTCGGAAAAGTTATTAGGTATTATTCATAGTTTTGAAATATATTTCACGAAAGCAAAAAATAAAAATAGCTGAGATCCCTCTTTTTTTTAAACACCTAGGATATCACTGACCATTAAAAAGGACCCTGAATGACCGAAAACCTCAAAGCATTACACATTTTTGTATGTGTTTTTTTAAATGAACGATCAAAAATTAGCCGGTATACATATTTAAAATTTTTTAGAAACAGTGGTTGAATTTTTGTACTGAAAGGGTTAACCCTAAAGGTATAATCTACGTCTGCGAGGCGTATACGGAATGGGTTTTTTTAATTTTAACACAAAATTTAGTTTTTATTTTCTTGTTTTAAATAAATTCAGTTGTAGTTTTTATTAATAAAACTATGTTTTATTATTAGTCAAACTCACAACTTCAATATTCTTTAAAAAAATAAGACAGGACTAAGTATATTTTAGCTCACAGCTAAATTTATCCAGGCGATGCAACTGATAATACTGCATCCATCGGTTGCCACAAGAACAAGGTGAGTTTACCACCAATTTCTGTCCGCGATGAGCTGAAAGAACTTATTGAGCGCAATGATGACATCACAAAAACCTATTTGGAAAATATCCGTAAATTCAACAAAGGTCTTGCGTTTGCTTCAGTGCAGGTGAACTTTGTCCATATTCCGGGTAGAGGACCATTTTGTTTTAAACTAGAATAAGACGATGCTCAGATATTATTGTTTCTATTAAAGAAACATTTAATCAAAAAGTAAATTCTGAATATATTTTCTCCTCCAATATTGTATACAAAGTAAGTGACACCATGTTTCCCTCAAGTCATGACACTCATATATCAGTCAGTTTGTAATATGTTTCAGGGTTGTTGCGAATATTCGCATTCGCATTCGCAACCGCGAAGCTTCCGCATTAATTTTAACATTCGCATTCGCAAAAATCAATGCGGATCTTTTGCCGAAAATTACAGTTATTTTTTTTTTACGAGTTAAACTTGGCCAAATATTTTTTATTCCGAAATAAAAGTACTTTCCGGATAATAAAGGAACCGGTTATCCAAATAAAACAAGTTTGGTATCCAATGGAAGAGGACTTAAATAGCTTTACAACTGAAATGTCTAAAAGAGGAAAGCCACACATTGAAAAATCTTTCAATAAAAAGTGTTAATTAATTACCATAGAACAAACATTGGGTCAGGTATGTATTTACATCAATTTCTTTAGTATTAAGTTATAAAAAAATATAAATAGATGTATATGATACGAAATTTGTTTAACTTGGATAAGCGGTTTCTTTATTATCCGAAAAGGACGTTTATTTCGGAATAAAAAATATTATGCCTAATATAACTCGGAAAAAAATAACTTTTATTTTCGGTCCCTGGAATATTGTGCAAGTGCACAGACGTATATGTAACCAGTCACAGAAGAAAGCATTAAAAATGAGTTACAAAAACTAAACTCGAAAAACGCTGATGACGTGACAAATTCAGAAACAACCAAAAGAATGAGAATGAAGAATTCTTTGGAAAAAAAAGGTGTTTAAACAACGATCTTGCCATGATACTAGATGGTGAAGATGAAAGTCAGGAGGATACATGCGACATTTGCAGCCCGATGCAATTCTCAAAAAAGAATTATTGCATCCGCAATAAAAAAAAAACAATAAATATAACTAAAAGTCCTCTCGACTCATGCAGCGCCAATCGAAAGAATTTACAATTTGGTCAAGTTTCAAGTTTGTCGCATCGAGCGAGCAGTTATTTAGTGGCCCTGATTTACGACCCTTTAACAACCTTTTATTGGAAACAATGTTCCAATTTTTAAATTCAAGTACTACAAAAAAAACATTATTAAAAATGACTAACCTTTGCATTTTTTATTTAACTAAATCACCTAATTTACTCACCTAAATTATTTCTTAACAAGTAAAAAAGTCTAGGTTCGGGCGAAGCCGAACATTAAATACCCGGCGAAAGTATTCAATCTAGTTTTTCACCTTTCCGAAAACTACCGCTACATGGTAATCAGGGGTGGGGTTACTCCTATTTTAAACATCTTCGATAGAACGTTTAGTTAGATATAATGAGATAAACTTATATAGATACATATATGTGAGCGGCATCACGCCCATTTTCCAAAATTCAATAATAATGTTACTACTTTTCAAGGGATTTTTTGGGTAAAATTAGCGTCCTTAAATTTCGAAATATTGAAGTTTCAAGCATTTCTGAAATTTACCGTTATGAAAAAGTGGGCGTAATTTTAGTCCGCTTTCGATAACTTTCAACGTTTAGCCTTAATGTGGCAATCACAATAATCGTCCCGAGATGGTACACTTTGATCGAACGGTTACCGAGATACACATATGTGATCATAAGTGGGCGGGGTCACGCCCATTTTCCAACATTTTATTATGAGCGTATTTTTTGCTAAAGAATTATTGCAAATATCAATCTTGAATAAATTAACTCCAGTATTTACTGTTTTTTTTTTTTTATTTATGATATGTGGGCATGGTTATTATCCGATTTTTTTAAATTTTCAGCCGTTTGGTATGTTTTGTGAAGGCCAACAACTGTGTCTGTGTTTGGCAGAAATTGGCGGAGCGGTTCCCAAGGTATACAAATGTAATCATAAGTGGGCGTGGCTACGCCCATTTTCCAAAAACTTATAATATTCTTATTTTTCGTCTAAAAATTATTGCAAATATCAATTTTGAGCGAAGTATCTTCAATAGTTACTAAAATATCGCAGTCTTCGTGTTTACGAAAAATAACCATTATATGGGAGGTAGGCGTGGTTATTGTCCGATTTTGCCCATTTTCAATACCATCNAACAACTGTGCCAAGTTTGGAAGAAATTGGTGCAGCGGTTACCAAGATATACACATGTAACCATAAGTGGGCGTGGCTACGCCCATTTTCCAAAAATTTATAATATTCTTATTTTTCGTCTAAAAATTATTGCAAATATCAATTTTGAGCGAAGTATCTTCAATAGTTACTAAAATATCGCAGTCTTCGTGTTTACGAAAAATAACCATTATATGGGAGGTAGGCGTGGTTATTGTCCGATTTTG
>NW_016161401.1:34547-34772 GCF_001687245.7 Rhagoletis zephyria
TTATTGTAAATATCAATTTTGAGTGAATAATCTTCAGTAGTTACTAAAATATCGCAGTTTTCGTATTTCTGAAAATTACCGTTATATGGGAGGTAGGCGTGGTTATTGTCCGATTTTGCCCATTTTCAATACCATCCATCCTACGCCTGAAAGAAGTACACGTACCAAGTTTCGTTAAGATATCTTAATTTTTACTCGAGTTATCGTGTGCACAGACGGACGGAC
>NW_016161401.1:34858-38181 GCF_001687245.7 Rhagoletis zephyria
GACGGACGGACGGACGGACGGACGGACGGACAGACAGTCACCGCTTAATCGATTTCTCTTTTCATTCTGATCATTTATGTATACATTTGTCTATATCTATCTCGATTCGTTTTGCCTGTTACAAACAACCGTTATGTGAACAAAGTTATAATACCCTTCTGCACAAGTGCCCTCGGGTATAAAAATACTTGACATGCGCATTCGCATCCGCTTCCGCGGATGTTAGCGTTTAAACATCCGCATCCGCATTCGCATCCGCGGATGTCTAAAATTCCACATTCGCAACATCCCTGATATGTTTTTATGTATGTACGTAATAGGCATAAGTTCTGATGTACTATAAATCTCATTAATGCTTTGTACTATATGTATAATAAAAATAAGGGGTTTATAAGAATAATTATTTCCGCGAACTATTAGAACAGTCTGCTTCTATCTGTGGCTACAAAGAGGGATGAGTTTACTGTGTATTTCTGTCTGCGCAGACTGCGCATGGGCCCGCTTGTACATACATATTTAGATCTGATCTAACCCTGGTATTTGTGTATTAGGGAATTATTAGAATCCAGATAGGAGCTTTAAAACTATTAAATTCGAGTATACACAACTCTGGAATACTTGATTTGGAACTTTGACTTTTATTTATGCCTGAAAAAATAAAAGGCAACAATTACAGATTATTTTCTGCTCAGAAAAATAAAAGGCAAATTTTAACTTTTATTTTTACCTTAGAAAAATAAAAAGCAAAATTACCCGGTATTATTTGCTCAAAATAATAAAAGTAAAAAAAATTAAAATTAAAATTTTTGCATAACCGGTACGGTTACTGGTTTCATCAGATATTCGCACACTCATTGGCCTGCAGCAAATCAAACTGGTTCAGAACTTGCGCTGAGCTACCTTGAAAAGGGACGGTACTGGTTCTGCGTCTATCCCAACTCAATGCTTTCAACTGTCGTTTTTAACATGGCGATGTCTTACGACGTGACAATTGTCACCCTCTGCAGAACTTTTGAACTTGTTCTGAGCTGACTCTGACTTAGATGGTTCTGAGACAGTTCATATAACAACAGTTCCTAGATGGTTCAAAAAGGTCACGTCCGAGCTAGAAAAAATGTGGTTAGGTTTGAGCTGGTTCTAAGAAATATAGTATAGGGCCTTTTCTTTAAATAAGCGCATACAATTTGGTAAATAAAAAATACTTCATTTTATGTTTAAATAGCTATTTGTTTTGCACCAATTTACTGTTTGAGGTAAATTGTGCTTTAAAATTAGGAACATAAAGTATCTGTTATTTCTGCATTTTCTAAAACCGTTATTCTTAAAAATAATTTATATTAGTTACGTATAACGTGTATTTCCGTGTTACTTATAATTAAAAATCTTAACTAAGTCGTGTGAAAAATGAGAAAAAACCCAGCGCTAAATTGTATTACATGTATTGAAAGAAAATACAAAGACTCCCGGCATCGAATTAAGAATATATATAATTTTAAATATTCACAATGGTTTTCATGCTAAATATTTTTCGTAAATTTTTTATTTAAGGATGGCTCATAAGTATTATAACATAAACATATAAATTCACGTTTCTAAATGTGTTGGAACTTTTATAGAATTCTAGAAACTGTTATAAAAAGTTGATTAGTATGCAGTTCTATAGCCCCTTAAATTTTAGTATAATTAATCGCGCTGATTTTTTATAACTCTTTTTACCCTACTTAAATATTTTCGCTTAAGTTACACAAAAATTTAATGGGCTACAAAACAGAATACTCGAAATATTTATAAAAAAATCTCTGATTAAAAAGTTTGAAATTTGAAGACAGTTTTTAGAGTTCTATCAAGTTTGCATCACAGTCAGGAATTTGAGTTCAAATGGTTTATGGAATATGGGAAATAGTACTTAAATGAAAACGAAAAATATTTAAAATGAAAAATATTGGAAATTAAAAAAAATCACTGGATAACTACACATTTCGGGTGCTCAGTGATATATTTAGGTATGTACAGTATCGGTCATATCAATAGCACTGTTTAGGCGCGATTACTAACACCAAGCGTCTAAATGCATGCTATGTACCGCTCCATGTGCAAAAATTTCCTTCATTAAATTAATGAAATTTGTGGACATGCACTTCTCAACTGCCATGTAATAAAACTTTCTTAAGTTATAATTTGATGGCAGTTCAATTATGCTCGGCCTAGTCTGATGCATCCTCCGGACACTGCTTCCGGAGCATTTTGCGGACTCTGCATGGCTTACAACCATGCAGAGGTGTAAACGAACTTTACCATTGGCCACAGTGCCTATCCACCATTTTTGAGCCAATAAATATTTTGTTTTATAAAAAACATCCATGCAAACATACTGGTTTCCCCTCTCACTGAGTTATTCAGCACCCTCATTTCAAAGTGAGATTGTTTACCACTTTCGGCTATTTGTTTAAATCTAATTAAAAGGTAAAAAATTTAGATGAAACCCCTTTAATAATAATAATAATCCCAACGGTTTTTACCCTCCATTCCCACCCATCCGCTCGAGGGGCGCAGTCCGCATGACGTACGGAACCAATATTTTAAATTTTTGTGCCGAGTCACGATAGGCAGGAGTTTGTTAAGTGTCGAGATCTACAACTGTTCAGCTACAGAACTAAATTCATCAGCTGATTTTATGTATTTATGTCAATAATTCACTTATTGAGAGAGAAGAGTATCGCTTTCTTAATGCTGAAAAGCGGATCTGATATACGGACTTGAAATTGAGCCTGTCAGTAATTTAACCATAAAATTTATACCAAGCATTTGCCTGCGACTGGCAAGTGTAGGAAGGTTAATAAGTTTTAAGCGACTCGTATAAGGTGGAAGACTATATTGAGAATCCCATCGGAAATTTCTTAAAGCAAAAAGTAGGAATTGTTTTTGAATTGATTCTATCTTGTCTGAGTAAATTTGATACCTTGGATTCCAAACCACCGAGCCGTATTCCAGAATCGGCCTAACTAATGTTGTAAATGTTTAAATTTTTCGGTCAGTACCGACAGCTCTCTCCCTACCTCAGAAAACCCATTTCTGGTTTGCCTAAACAACTTAAAGAGATCAACTTCGGTTGACCTGCACTTTAAGCAAGACCAGCGAAGACCTTTACCATCATTAATAGCGTCCAGAATTCTTCCTGTCAAACCAGCACATTTTAGATGGCAAATACCATCACAGAGCCAGCACGATAAGTAGCGTTCAGATTCGCTTTTAATTTGGCAGTTATCAAGATCACACTTCATATTGAAAGATTTAATAACACTTATGTTAATAAAAAGACAAGA
>NW_016161401.1:39574-51903 GCF_001687245.7 Rhagoletis zephyria
AAAATAAGTTTAACACAACACACACAACAATTTAGGAGCTGATGTATTTAGATTAAAAATATGTGTAGCGAACAGTTTGAGTATCACTGTATTGTGCCACTTAATAAACGCAACGCAAACAGCTGTGACAAGAAATACTAAACGAAGTAAACAAAAAGAGCAAAAAGAAATGTGCGAAAATAGAAACGATCTCAGTTAACTACAAAGGAATTACAACAACAATGATAACAACAAATGACTCGGCAAGATTAGATGTATGCTAGTGAAATTTAATTAAATTTAATATAAACCACAAAAATCACAAAACTTTCACTTAGCTTCGATTATTATCACACTAAGATGCTCGTAGGCACTTTTTTATAGCAACTTTTACTCAGAATTAGCACAATAAACTTTGCAAAATACAAAGACAAATCAGAGCACAATATAAGTAGAACTTCACAGCTTGACGTTTGCTAGCTAAATTTAACTTCGTTTTGTATAAAGTTTTAAAACACGGCTTATATGATTTTGTTTTAAGCATGATCATTTTCTTTATAAAATAATAACAAACAAATTTTAACTCTCAATATATTGTGAATATTTAAAAAAGAAATGGTGTACGCACGACTTTTGCTGTCAAGTGTAGCTTAACTAAATTTTATGGTTATATTTTATACGCACATATGTGTAAAAATTACATTAATGTTACCAATAACGAATTTTTGGAAATACTTTAGCAGTTACCCCATAAGCTGTGTAGAGAATTACATATTAAATAAACGAAAACAGTTTTTTATTAGTTTCAGGGTCTAGGAAAATCGAAAAAAAATAGTATAGTAAATTTTTGCATCTTTTGTCAGCTTTCACATGACCAGGATGAGTAACATTGATAACAGCGCAACTAGCAACATATGAGTTTCAACCGTCCAGCTCTGCATCCCTTTTGCAGTAGTTCAGAGACAGTTCTGAAATTTGTAGGGCGGAACTAGCGCTTTGCCAGACTGTCTCTAAATTTTGCTGCAGGGAATCCATTGCACCGCATTTCCTCTTACTATGCATATGCCTGAATGTATGCAACCATTACAATAGTAAGTAAACACAGGGTGTTTCTAATGAAATTATAAATTTTCTGCTGAAATATGCGTCTGGGCTATGCGTTACTCACTAAAAATATTGTTATATTAGAAAAATCGCGGCAGATACAAATGATATAGTAATAGTAATATGATATTATAAAAAGGAACAAGCGTGATTTTCAAGGTGTTTTTATTTAATAAATTGTGGTTAATTGGTTGAAGTTAAAAGAATAAAAAAGTATAATGAATAGAGTAAAGTGTAAAGTGAATCCGTTCACTGACTAAACGAATAATTACTTATTTCTTACAAGTTTAATTAGTCGCATTTTACTACTTCAGCTTCCAAACCATATAATTCAATTTAGGGATTTGCGTAAATTCCAACCACCTCTTCTTGATCAGCTGTTTTCTTGTTGGCAAATTGTGAGTGTAAAATATGTATGTATATGTGTAATTTGTATGAAATATGTAATTTAAAAAGTAAAAAGAGCAAAAATGTTCAAAGCAAGGAGAAAGTAAAAAGAGCCGCACTTTGCTAAGCAGAGAGCCGCATTTGGATCAAAGAGCCACGTTTGCCCACCGTTGGTATATAGATTTTTAATTATATAATTGTTTAATAAATTTTACTATAGTAGGAGCTTTCAAAATTCGGAAAATCTCTTCCCATATATACAATGTAAATAATAATGCTGAATATGTCGCATGTGTTCCTTTTGTTGGCATGCGTGAATTCGATGCATGATTTGATTTGAATTTATTCGGCAATGCCTTCATTTATCACTTTTAAACATGTATAAGCGACATGATATAAACTGGCACTTGCACGATGTGTTACATGTCGCTATGTTTTGTAGTTCAGGCCTTTAGTATCTATATATTATTGCTCAGTCATACGACTTAGTTAGGCCGATCTGTAGCAGCCACAAAATTGAGCTATATATCAAACTAAAGTGCAAGCTGCAGTTGCAGTTGACCGTGTTTGTCAAAAAAGTAAAATCGGCAGGAAAGTCGATAGTGAGTAATATAATCTATTGAAAAATATTAACCATATTCCCGTGGAATTGAGATTCGGATAAGATATTAGGTATTAATCATAGTTTTGAAATATATTTCACGAAAGCAAAAAATTAAAATAGCTGAGGTCCCTTTCTTTTTTAAACACCTAGGGTATCACTGACCATAAAAAAGGACCCTGAATGGCCCCAAACCTCAAAGCATTACACATTTTTGAGCGATCAAAAATTAGCCGGTATACATATTTGAAATTTTTTTAGAACCAGTGGTTGAATTTTTGTACTGAAAGGGTTAACCCTAAAAGTATAATCTACGTCTGCGAGGCGTATACGGAATGGGTTTTTTTTAAATTTTAACACAAAATTTACTTTTTATTTTCTTGTTTAAAATAAATGTAGTTGTAGTTTTTATTAATAAAACTATGTCTTATTATTAGTAAAATTCACAACTTCAATATTCTTTAAAAAAATAAGACAGGACTAAGTATATTTTAGCTCACAGGTTATCTTTTAAGTACATAAGCCTTTACAGCGTATGTTAAGGCTTTACGTTACTCCCAAATAGATTAGGCTTCTAGGGTTAAGAAAGCTGTAGTTTGAAAGTGTAATATTAAATGCTTTTCACCATAAACGGCGCCAATTTTGAATGATTATTGCGTTTCAGATTGAGACTAATACCAGATATTGTGAAAGGTTGGACTAATCCTTAAAGATGACGGTTTTCTCATGACCCACTGCACGAAGCTTAGAGTAGAGTAATGTCTTTTAAGAACTTAAAAATTATCCTGGGTTATCAGATATCTAGCTATAAAAGATTAATTGTTGTCTTTCACGAAGTTCTATAAATAAATTTTGAGCTAAGTACTCACCCTTATTTCGGGGGTTACTACTAGTTTTAATAAATTGTTAGTTTAATTTCCTATAAAATTTACCTTTAGGTCTATGCAGTTTAAGAGTACATCGAAAATTTGTTTTAGAGAATCAATGTGAAATAATTGCAGAAATGATTAACCGGTGTGCTGAGCAACCGAGACGTCTACATTTTAAATACGTTTTGTAAAACAAATCGGCAAGTACATATCGGCTGAATTTCTTTATTCATTCTGAACGTTTGGAATCATGGTACAATAAACACAGGTAGAAGCCAAATTGACATCAAACCTACAAAAGTCAAAGTTTTCGGGAGAGTAAAAATAAAAATGAGCATGTGTAAGGAAAAATAAAAAATTACATTTCGCTGGTTGACGTTTTTGAGTAAATTTGAAGTTTTGTTTTTATTTTTTTTCTTTAGTTAAAATTTGTTAATTTGTATATTGTTTTCTGTTTTTAATTTATGAGTTGGAGGGACTTTCCGGCATAAGGGTCATAGGAACAGCACTTGGTATCAAAAGTGCCTTTCCTGTACCTCCCGGTGCATTTATGAAACCTGCTGCTTTAAAATGTTTAACGCACAGCAAGGCATTTCGCTGCAGTTCTGCCCCAAAGCTGTTTTCGCAACGCTCTTTATTAGTGGTATCTGCTTCATATTTAAAACCACATAAAAAACAACGCTTCAGGTGTTGCATTTTTAACACATACACTAAGTATAAACTGCACAACACTACTCAAATTCACATGTTAATTAAAATTTGTTATTAACGAACATTAAAAAAACAACGATATGACATTCAAAGCGTAACGAAATATAGGAAATGAAAGAAAAACAAGTTGAAGTTTAAAGGTTTGGTTCTCATGAGAGCAACGTCATTTTGCCTTCTACCTGTATTACTGTGCCTTGGTTTGGAATAAACTTTTCTGTTTACTTATTCTTTAGAACGTTCCTGATGATATGTTGACGTATATTTCAAACGCACTCTGTTTATTCCGGCTGTGAAATGGGATTATCCGGAATGTATAAAGAAACGCAGCCATCGTTCCCCGCATGCCAGAAACGTACCCACATTTCTATATGCATTCTAATGTGAAATTTCCCGCTGAATCCGAGTACGAAATTAAAATGTAATAGAGTAGAACGGTTTTTTGCGATGCAGACGAATTTCAGGTTTTTGAAACCTGTACTCAATTAAATAATTTTTTATATATATATTTAGCCTGCCGTAACATTTTTGTATACATTTTTATTAAGAATTTTCCGCTGAATCCGAATTCGAAATCGGAATACAAAAAATTAAACCAGTTTTTGAGATTTAGCCGAATTTAGCGTTTTTGAGATCTAAAAAATAGTGTACTCACTTAATTGCAATTTTCTTTAGATGTATGTAGTTGGCCAACCGCAACATTTTTTATGAAGAATTTTCCGCTGAATCCGTATACGAAAGCAGAATACAAGAAAGTTGAAAATTTTTTGAGATATTGCCGAAGTTCGGGTTTTTTGGAATCTGAAAAAGTGCACTCACTTAATTGCAATTTTCTTTGGATGCAGTTGGCCAATCTTAAATTTATTTTTGTATTGGTAAAGGCTATTAAATTTGGTCTCATATCCGTCAACAAGATTATCCAACAAGATAAGAAGTTAAGGAGCTTTACTAAGCGGTATTTCTTTGATATATTATATCGACTCCATATAAAAATATTTGTCCCCGCTCAGGTTCAGTGCTGCCAGAACTTTTTGAACGAACCGGCTAAATTGGCAAATAAAACCGGCTAAAAACGGCTAAAATGTTTCTACTAAATTTCACATGTTTTGTTTAAATAAATCACGAGTAAAAAGACTATTTCTTGGAGAGAAGTTACAAATTCGAGCCGGAAAAAATTTTGCCAGCAAGAATTTGAAATTAGGAAAAACATATGATTGTGGCACATGGTGGGATTTTTTGTCGACGATAATTTGAATAAACAAGTTCGTTAAATTTAAAAATTTACAAACTGGGGCGATTTTAAAATGAAAAATGTAAGTCAATACTTGTTTACTTAATTAATTTAGTTAATTCCAATGATTTGAAAGGTACTCGGGAAAAAAAAAACTGTATTCTTAATCGGAATGCAATCTCAACCATAGTCGATATAGTAAACCCGACAAAGAAATTGAAACGTATGTTGAAGAAAGTCGGACTGACAAGATATATACACGTAGATCCTGTTTTTTGCCCCTCTGAAAGAATTTTAAAAATTCTATACAAATTTCTTTTGTTTGAAATGCAGCTGTGGACACTAGCTGGCAGAAAAACTTGCAAATTTGCGTTCGTACAGAAAATTGCAAGTTTCTCTACATGAGAGAGAATTTGGGAGCATTTTTTCTTACTATCTGATATTTTGAGTGGATTTTCGACGAACAAACCTATTGTCTTCCCTACAAGGCCTTTTCGGATTGACCGATTCTCAATACACTTAAATAGAAACCAATACACATAAAAAACGCTGTAAAAATTTCCCTTCAGTTTTAAGGCAGTAAAACAACGACCTTATGTTAACATCAACCGAGGCCATAGGTTGACAAGGGATGCAAAATCACAGTTACACAAAAGAACTGGTCAGATTTTTCAGAAATCCCTTCAATTCTGAAGTAAAATATGATGCCAAAAGACTGCAGATCTCCCATTTAGATGACCGGTCATATGACCGGCAGATGTCATGTAGGATTCAGAGAGAGTATTGCTTTACATAAAAATTTGTGCTCTTTTATTTTCATTTTGACTCACTTCAGTGTTGGTTCCTTTAATTAAAGTTGGCATTCGGTTTTTGGAATTTAAATAAGTTCTCAGCAAAAAAGTTTGTTTAAAAAAATACATATGTGTACATAGTGCTTGAAAATATCAATTTCTCCCTTACCTTTGGGAGTGGGCAAAAGTGATGTTTTGTAATTTAGGCAGAATTGAATAGGCGCTATCTGGGAAGACAATATCTACATGTAATATTTATTCTGTTTGTTGGCACTATATCCAAACACAAACGCATCTTAAGTGTCTTAACAGTGAAATAATTTCTTATTTTCTAAGTTTGCGAATAAAACTTCACACTTAAAATTAAGATATTTATAACAAATATTTTATGAAGAAAATTCCTTCTTCGTTTAAAATAAAAATAAGCGAAATCGGCCCAATTTCATACAACCCTGCCTGACATGCAAATTTTCTCCACGATAAGGCTAGCCATTTCAAATAGATTTTTGGTCGCTTAGTCAAAAATAGAAACATATATACATATTTGAAATTTAAGAAAACAAGGCAAATAGCAAAATCGGCTAAAAACGGCTAAGTTTTTTCTGCAACACGGCTAACAAATCGGCTGCTGGCTAAATCGAAATTTCTCCGGCTGTTTGCTAGCGCAACCGGCTAAATCTAGCCGGAAAACAGCTAAAATGGCAACACTGCTCAGGTTATTCGATAGTCAACATGAAAAAAAGTTTAAACTAAGAAACAATGAAAAATATGCGTAACTGTTTGTGAAGGACCACCATAACTTTTATTGTTTTATTCTATTGTTGCCTGAAAAATTTTGTCAGTATAAGTGGGACAAAATTATCGTATCGTGCAAAAACCTAATTTTACAGGGAAGTGTTTTTTTGTATTTTTCTCTGCTTTGGTTAGCACCAGCAATATCAAAGTTCACATTTGCTGAGATAATTGAGAAATATAACTAAACGCAAGATTTTTTTGCGGAAAAGATTCATTGTGACATACGATAAAGTTTACAGTCAACTTTTGGGGTAGCTACTGGGATTTAAGCCGTAATATTTGAACAAGTGACAAAATTATAGATCACACAATTATGTATTAAAGCTGTTATAACATTTTTTTTCCTAAGGATTACCATTTCTGAGATATAGCGTTTCAAAATTGTAGTAAAAAGTGTGTACTCCATAATATGCAAATCATAAATTTGTATAGAAACATTTTGGATGTATCTCTACTTAAGTGTTTATAACGTCAACATTTATTATTCCACTAAGATGAGGAGACCCCAATTGTATTTTGTAATGGCCGATTCCTGTAGCAATATGCTTATTAAAATTCAAGCAACAGTTGTTATCTGAAGCTTAGAACGTAAGTTTCGTGCTTGACAAAACACACTTTTTTTTCGCGGTGTACGGTAACAGTGTGCACATGTCAATCTCAATCAGTCAAATCGGGTCTTGATATTTGTCAAATTTTGCGAACATGGAATTGCCTTCCTTTTTCTTTGAACCTGCAACGCGGAAAGACCAAGTGTTCTGGATTTACAATCAGGTAAAATTTATAACATCTGGTTAAAAATGTGAACATTATTTACACGATTCTTTTCTTATATTTCGTGGCGTAACAGAGAGCACATACTTTTTCGATTATTCATTTAATTATTAAATTTTTTTAGGCAGATTTTGTAACCAGTTGGCGACAGATTCTGTAACCAGTTAGCGATAAATTTCAGATCGATATCGCACTTGTTGACGTAAAAATATTTCATATCATACGTCAACAAAACCGATACCGATTCGAAACTTGTCGCTAACTGGTTACAGAATCTGTCGCTAACTGGTTACAGAATTTGCCTACAAAAATGATATCGTCCGATTCAGCTGGAACAAAAATGCTTCAAACAAGTAAAAGTTTATCTGTATTATGGCCTCGAACCGACATGTATACATCTTTCATTTGAATCAGTATTAAAAGCTCTATTGGCTCCTAAATTCGGGTTTTGATAGGCGAGTCTCCCCTGAACCGTTTTTTCCATAATTTTGGCCTATGTGCGCTTTTATTCGAAACCTAAATGTTTCGGTACCGAGTATCGAGAGTATTGGATACTTAAAAGTATTGACTCAGCACATCACTACTGCTGTCATCTCGACTGTGACGTCAGCAAAACAGCTGAGTCCGTCAAATTCACTGAGACCCGATTAGCGGTATTGCCATCGGCGCCACCTTCTGTATTCTCTCCACCGTGGTTGCATGCAGTCACAATTAATTACTCACCGCTGTCGGTACCATAAGCCATCAAATCCGGTTTGTTGTTCCATTCCATGCGCTCAATGTACTTTGATATTTTGAGGCGAATGAATGAAAATTTTCAACATGTCGTTAATATAGTAGGGAAAGGGTGTATTTCACATTGTCGCTGAAATGTAAAAAAACACAACTAACTAAATTTTTTTATTGCATAAAACGATGTGGGCACTTATGATTCGACGAAATGCATCATAATCAATCAAAAAGTAAATTTTGGATTTTTAGTTAGTTACGGCTTTTTGTAATTGAGCGACGATGTGAGGTGTTGTTTTCGAGCTGAAAGACTAATAAAAGGAAACACGGAACTTAATCATAATAAGTTTTATGAGAAAAAAATAATTACATTATCTAAGAAAAAGTATAAAGGGACTAGCGACGCACGCAGTTTTTTCAACAGGCGTTTGACAAATAATATTCGATAGTTACATAATTCATACTTAATTAAAGGTTATCTGGCAATACCTATTAAAAGATCCAACTTTTTGACTTTAAATTACAAACAAAGGGGTATGTAGGGGAACCGCTTTAACGTAGCATCTCCACAGGCAACAAATGTTGGCTACAATTTGTCATTTTGTTTGCTATATATACGTTTTATCAGTGCACTTGCAAAATATTTGCGAATATTCGCAACAACCCTGGTACATGTGTAAGTACATATAAGTCTGCTAGAGAATTATTGAAAGCAGCGGTGAACCAAAACAATACTGTGGTGCAGAAAAGTTTCTATAGTGCAAACGGAAAGCCCTAAATATTCCTTAAACTAAACGTTGACGTGATGGAAAATGCTTAAATTTATTTAAAACCTACGTAAAATTTCTAAAGAAGGGTGGCGTAAATGAAGAGTAAGAAATGGGCCAGAAAAGGCTGAAAATTAAAAAAAAATGCATATTCTAGTATGTTAAAGCTATGAAAACTTACATAAGAAAAAAGAACAAAAAAAAAACAACATATAACATAACTTGCTTAATATGTAGTACGTATGGCTAAAATTAAGTACTCACCCCATTAGTGTTAAATAGAGAAAATTTGTAAAGTTCTTAGAATCAGCAGGAGCGACCCTAATACTCCCCTTTGCGGAATTTTATGCTACGCCCAACATTTCTGAACAGCAACCTACATACATCATCGTGAAGGCCTTCATCGTGGAAATATGTAAGTGTCTTTTTCAAATGTATATAATACCCTGAAATCACTTTCGTGTTCTGCACAGATTTAAAACGGCTGCACGTATTTCAATGAAGTTTGGCACACTTATATCCTATGACCTGGATTAAAATATAGGGATTTTTTTGAAGAGGGTTGCCACTTTTTTCAAAATATAAAAATACTACAACAATGTGTGTGTCAAACAATAGAGTTTAAACACGATCCATTACACAATGTTTTTGAAGAGAGCTGCCACCTCTTCATAAAGTTATTCTCAATTTAATTAAGAATTTAAATGAAATATTTTAGTATGGGTACCAAATGAGAGAAGTTCTAGACAAATTTATCTCTAAATATTTTTGAAGAGGCTTGCCATATTTTAAGCAATTCAAAATCAATTTACTTAAAAGGTTGAACGAAAAGTTGTAATATGGGTATGGTACGAAAGATGGTTAAGAAATTTTTTCTTTTGAAAGATTTACAACCCGTTTAGAAACTGAAAATAATTTTTATCAATAAATTAATTTTAAAAATGTGTTCTGTCTCTATCCTCGCTCAGATCCTGTTTCGATTTACGTTCGGCCCGTGAAATTTTAAATGTATGTACATATATAAATGAATTCCCTTACAAATAGTCCTATTAGGCTTAGATATTACATTATTAAATACTAGGTTAAGCTTCTAATTAAATATTGTTATGATCTAAGTTGAAAAGAGACGTAAGAAATAAATAAATAAAAAAAATAAATTTATTTAATAAAAATTTAAAAACATTACCTTAGTAACATGAATTTCAATAACTTAAAAATTAAGAAGATACCTAACAATAGAAAGATCAGGGAGTAGGACGGGTGGAAGCAAAGGTAATGGAACAAGTTTTAAGACTTAGAAAGAAAGTATAGAGTAAACAGCCAACTTGAAGCGTTTTAAATTTTACTCCAATTCTAATTTGTGTGGTAAAGAATTCCACAACTGTACAGCCCTAACGAAAAACATTCTTGACGTGGCAGAATACTTGAAGTATGTTACTATACGGTTGCATGTACGGCCTGACTGTGCAAATGTTATTTTAGAAAACAGATAATTCGGACATCGAGGGCGGATTAATTTAAACATAAATAACACATATTGACGATCAAAATATGTGGACAAACTGCAGTCAATAATTTTTATTTTATTATATTTATTTTATTTTTTTAGTCAAACTTTTGCTTTGAATATATATATCTAGCGGCATTGTTAATAAATAACTGCAATTTCTTCATCGAGGCTTTGTCAGGGCAGCCATATATCAACTCTTGATAGGAGAGAACTGGCACTAATAGGGCTTTAACTAGCTTAAGCTTAATGTCTTGGGGAATATAAAAAGCAGTTTTCCATAGCTGCGTCAGTACAAAGTACATTTTACTGACTGCTGAGTTAACATGATCGACACATGTGAAAGTTGTATTTAGTTTAAAGCCAAGCGTTTTAACCACTTTCTCATACTTAACAACACTTCCCTTTAAAACAATTAATTTAAAAAATGATCCAAGTCATATAGAAAATAGGACAAGGCCATCGCCTGCGTTTTGGACACATTTAGATTAAGCCAGAGAGAAACTGATTTCAAGTCTTCATTCATTCAAGATTAATTCCTCTGTAGGTGCGGAAAGGTTTATCTGCGCATCGTCAGCAAAGAGATGAATAGATATATATATAATATTTATACAGCATCTTTCAATGTCGTTGATGTATAATGTAAATAAAACCGGTCCAAGGATAGAACAGATAGCGGTACACCACATGCTATTGGCAACAATCGGAACGGTGATCCGTAGAAACTACCCTCTGTTGTCTATTTCTTGGATAGCTTCCTATTAACTCCACTGCGTTACCATTATTCAATAATAAAAGGTTTGCTCAGAAAACAGTTTTCTCGCTCCCTCTTGACAAAATCGGCTCCCTTAGCAAGACACTGTGTGTGGGTTCGTGTGTGTGTGCAAAGATTTTGTAAGGGACTCAAAGGAGTTTAAAAACTCTAATGTCGCTAATGAGAATTTTGTGAGAATCAGTATCAAATGCTTTTGAAAAATCTAGAAGCGTAAGTGTTGTAAGGTCGACCTTATCAAAGGATGGCCGTATGTCGCCCATGACTGTGAGCATAGCAGTAGAACAGCTATGTCCACGATGGTATCCAGATTGGTACTGCAAAATGAGACCATTATCTGTCAGATACTTAAACCTTCTGTTACATTGATAAAAACTTACACATATGACATTAAGGTCACGTAATGACCTGATCTATGTTTTCTTGTATATCGGTATAAAAGTTACATACGATACATTTTCAATTTTTATGCTCAAGACAAAAGGTCGTAGAAACTGTAACCGTTGTACGATGTTGTGGACACACGGTTTTTTTACAAATAGTACAGTGTTCGTATGTTTTGCGACAAATTGAGCTAGGACAAACTGCGCGGGTGGCTCGTTGACTAGCTTTTCTTTTTTTCGGAGTTACTGCTGCCGGAGTGCTTGGTTGCTCTACTTCTGCCCTTTCAATTTCTCCATGAAGGAGGTGTAAGCCAAGATTCTCAACGAAAAGTCTACGCTTATATGTTTTCGTTGCATTCCATAAA
Source organism: Rhagoletis zephyria (assembly GCF_001687245.7). Classification (NCBI taxonomy): domain Eukaryota; kingdom Metazoa; phylum Arthropoda; class Insecta; order Diptera; family Tephritidae; genus Rhagoletis; species Rhagoletis zephyria. The sequence goes on from NW_016161401.1 coordinate 51,334, forward strand.
GGATTGATTTCAGTCCACAAAACATAAGCATTTAGCGCTGAGATATCTACGTTATTTGAAAAAAAAATAAAAATGNAATTGTGATTTTCTGAAGTTAACAATTAATTATTTTTTAGTTGTTTCGTGAATTTTATTAAAAATTTACGTTTAAAGATGCCCACTACATAGGCCTGAGAAAAAAATCTTGAATAAGATTGATGCAGTGACGGGCAAAATTGTATTTACTAAGTCTTTATTGGCTATTTCGGTATTTTCAAGACTACTTCACAGTTTTCGGAATTCTCTGGACTAATATCGGGATTTTTAGACTTTTTTGGCATTTTCGAGACTACTTCGATATTTTCGGGACTATTATTGGGATTTTTGTGTCTTTAGGGACTATTTCCGTATTTTCAACACTAGTTCGGAGTTTTTGGGATTCTCTGGATTAATATCGGGATTTTTGGGATTTTGGAACTTTTTCGGCATTTTCGAGACCACTTCGGTATTTTTAGGACTAATATTGTGATTTTTGGGACTCATTCGGTATTTTCGGAACTTATATACGGATTTGTGAGTCTTTGGGGTCTA
>NW_016161402.1:0-6909 GCF_001687245.7 Rhagoletis zephyria
TTTGAAGCATTGGTGCTATGGCACAGTGATCTGTGATGAAGCCGGTAAGAACTCATACTGCAGATCTTTTGAGTTTTAGTATTTTTCTNTCATACTGCAGATCTTTTGAGTTTTAGTATTTTCCCTATCTTTTTCCTACTAAGCCGAGGCCATAACAATCTTGTGGTCTTACAGTCTTCCTGTTTGTTTCTCAAGCGATTCGTCACGGCCACGATGTACAATTTTCCTTACGTGATCACTAAATGGTGGTAGTACGAAGTTATCCGCTTCTTCTATTGGCATATCTGAACCGCATCTGGCCATCTCATCATCCGACTCATTTCCTTCACTATTACTATGTTCTGGAACCCAGAATAGAGTGACGTTGATACGGCTCAGGGACGCCAGCGTTGTGCGACGTTTCCATACAACTCCCGATTTCACTATTGCTTTCAGTGCTGCCTAACTGTCGCCAAAAATAGTGGCTTTGTCTTCTGGAAGTCTACTACTAAGTAAAGCAGCCCTCTATAGCTTAGATCTCCGCTTGGAAGACACTGCAGCCGTTCGGTAGACGAAAGGACCAGTTGATATGCAGGTCCCTCGAGTAGGCACCGGCTCCGGTTTCTTGCTTCATCTTTGAACCCTCATTGTAGATGGATATACCCCAGTCTGCTGTTGGCAGTCCTGCATCCCATTCTTCTCTAATGTTGATGGATATACCCCACTCTGCCACTGGCAGTCTTGCATCCCATTCTTCCTAATGGTAGTAATGTAGTAATAAGTGGTGGCTTATATGTCAGCTTTAATTCCATTTAGCCGGCCCCTTTTTATTTCATTCAGTATAGAGATGCCAGATCGAAATAAAAAATATCGATTTTTAAATCGATTCGAATCGAAAAAAATATCGATGCTAGAAGAAATCGGCAAAAAAAATAAATAGACCTACCAAGATCGATTCATATATTTGGTCAAATAACGTATTTTACTTACACCCTATTATGAATTTTCATACGATAGACGATAAACGCTTGCAAGCGTATTGTAGAAAATGAGATTTCGTATTGTCCCAGTCGGAAAAGTAGTAATGCATTGGGTAAGGCTTCCTCAAGTGGGCACCGAATTTACCAACAGTAATATTTTTCAATGATATTCAGGCAGCGCCGATTTTTGTTGTCGAACAGTACACTGTGTAATTTTTGTTGCAAAATTCCAAATAGTTTCTTTTTTTAATCAACATCTGAAAAATTTTGCAGTGTTTTAGAAATTTTTATTTTTCTTTGATAGTAAATGTCCGAATGAAAAAATTTGTTGGGTGCACATTGAAGAAACATTAAACTATACAATGCAATTATTTGCGTAACAAAAATNCCTCGTGGACGAAAATGTTTAAGAAAATCTTATGTAATAAACATTTCTGCATTTATCTATGAAAAAAATGCGTGCATTTCGATATAGTTTGGTTGGAATGAATTTTTATTTGCCAGCGTGCGAGCCCGACTCGCGTGGCTGGATCGCGCGCAATCCGTGTTGCCTTCTTGCGCAAGAAAGAAATGCACGTTTCAATCGTTCCACTTTTTTGTCTAATGCTCGAACTTCGCATGCCAGTAGTTATTTACGTTATCGAGCTCATCTCCAGAAGATTGGAAGCATCTCTCATTTGCCTTCTTACTCTAGCCTATATGCGAGTTTCATCAATTTATTAATTTGATTTTATATAAAACGCAATTGAGGTTGAAGGCAACGTGTTTTTTCTTAACTTTTACGGCTTATTCAAAATATTCGTTTTGAAACTATTTTAGCTAGACAAGAACAGTTTTTTCATTTAATTTCACAACAAATAGTGATTCGCAATACTACATCTATCGGTCGTGTGGAAACCATCCCAGTGGGAAAATGTAATGTATAGTAATCGAAAAAATAATCAGTAAAACAACCCTTTTCAGATTCGGAAATACATTTTTTTCCCCACGGCGATGTCTAAAGAAAAATGGGGCATTCAGTTTTGCCTTACTTAGTATCGAGAAATTAATGTGATTTAATATGAAATTTTTGGGACTTTTTAGATAATTACAATGCTGATTACATAGTTAACAGTAATAGAATCGACAACTCATAAGAAATACATTACACTATTTATCACGCATGTAATGGGTAAGGCTTCCTCAAGTGGGAATTTACGAACATTAATATTTTTCAATGATATTCAGGCAGCGCCGAGATTTGTAGTCGAACAGTACACTTTATAATTTTTGTTGCAAAATTCCAAATAGTTTTTTTTTAATCAACATCTGAAAACTTTTTTTGTTAATCATTAAAAACAGTTCTTTAGATTTCGCAGAAATTTTCGACTTTCGAAAGAAGCCGTTATATAAGTATCTGTGTTCATATGTGTTCATAGCTTATGTCGAAAGGCTAGCTTTAATATTATGCGGCATTCGCAGTATACGATTGCGAATGACTCACTGCGCCGAGCCGTTGAAGAACTGTAAACGTGCAAGAAATAGTTCACATATTAGGAAGTCAATATTCTTTTCAAGTCCTATCAAAAAATTCCTTCTCGTTTAAAGAATAAAGGGAATGCCGCATTATACTTTACATTATAGCTTCCCGACATAAGCTAGATATGTTCTAATAGAAGTAGAGAACGAGTTGCGCCGTAAAAAAATACAGCCATACCAAATATATAGCATTCGCACATTTATTTAAACCAAACGCAAATCAATTTAACCCAAACGCAAATCAATTTAACCCATACGCAAATTAAATTAAACCAAACGCAAATTAATTTAACCCAAACGCAAATTAATTTAACCCAAACGCAAATTAATCTCACCCAAACGCAAATTAAATTAAACCAAACGCAAATTAATTTAAACCAAAAACTATCATCGCCACTATAGATTAGTAGTTGTAGTTTTGTGACCCAAAAAACGCCTTGGTGATTTTTTTTGATATTACAATGTTGTTCAACTAATTTTTTTTGCTATTTTTGTTTGTATGAGAATATTGTTTGCGATTTAGCTAGACCCACAACATATACAACATTTAGTAAAAATCCCAAAAATGTTCGCCTAAATTTCGAGTTTTTAATCCGAACTTTTCGATATGCAGTTGTATAGTCGATGGAAATTTAATGTAACAAACAATGTGGATAACTACGGAAAAAAGCAGGAACGGAAGGTTTTTCAAACAAAATAATTTAACACAAAATCTACCAAAATGTACCTCTTTTACCAACCGTTTCTTTTTCTACCAATTTTAGTAATAATTTCCAAAGTGGCAACCCTGACAGCAACCACATTTGTTCAAAATTACGTTCCTCGTTTTGACGTTTCACTTAATATAACAGTAGATCAGAGATCACAATTCACATAAAAGTTGTTCTCTACGTACGTCTGTTAAAGAAGATTTAAAATACTCTTTGGCAGAATTAGTTTATGGACAAACGTTAAGGTTGCCGGGTGAATTAGTTCTTTTTAACAATTCTAATAATGAAGTTGATAATATAAAAGAAACTCTTTCTTTTTCAAATGTTAGATCAAAAGTTGTACATCACAATAAAGAATATTTTTTCGTTTCTAAGAATTTAGATACTTGGTAGTATCTATTTGTTAAATTCACTCACAAGTCGAACTTGCAATCACCTTATGGAGGACCATTTAAAGTTATTTCGAAACATGACAAAGTATTCATAATTCAACATGGAAATATAATTAAACCATTTTTACAGATTTACTCAAACCTGCAAAAATAATTACCAGTACAACACAAAACACTAATGGCGATGTCGTTTCTACCGAAAACTGCAACGTTCTCTTTTCCCTCTACGCACAAACACTAAGAGGAGGGCGATGAGAAGGCAACGTTTTTTGTAAAAAAGAAATCGCCATAAGTCACTAACATTTCCAAACAAAACAAAGAAAATAACATTTAATATTAATTAATCGTTTCACTGGATGGGGAGTAAATGTAGGGTTGTAAAACTTTATTCTTTTGTAATATTTATTGCTTCAATTTATTGTTCTTTGATTTTTATTGTTATTAAAAAGAAAGTGTTTGATTATTCTAAAATAAACTTTCAACGTTGAAAGTTAAAAATACTTTACTTTAAATTAAACTTAAAAATATCGAGCCCGATAATCCCAAACCTAAGTGTGAGATTCATGTGTGACGGCGTTTAGAATTGTAAAATTACACGATGCTACAAAAAAATCACACCCGAAACAAAACTTTCCTATAGTTCCTGAACCCTGCATTTTTATTTTATTTAAAAACAACTGTTATGTTCGTACCTGATGCACTTATCTATCCGATTTGAAAATCAAACATGTTTTGAAAAAGGGATTTATAGACCTTTAAAATGATTTATAACAATATATTGTTAGATTTAGCTTATTGGAATCCTTCATCGGGTAAAATTTAATAACCTTTTTCCTTAATTTTTTCAACTTTTACCATCGCTGATTTCAAAAATTTCTATGAAAGTTGCGAAATGTATTTATCTACATATCTGTGGCGGCCGCTGTGGTGTAATACGCGCTACAATTCCACAGGGCCTGGGTTCAAGCTCGGCTCAACCCAACATCAAAAAAAAAAAATTTCTAATGGCGGTCATCCCTCGGCAGGCAATGGCATACCTACAAGTGTACTTCTTCCATGAAAAAACTGCTTATCATATAAATATAGTCGGCGGAAAACTGTAGGTTCCTCCCCTGTGTGTGACAATACCAAGGCGTACGCCACAAATCGAACATATGTGTAAGCGCCAATCTATCATCTATATATTAATACGCTAACATAAATACTGTCTCCGTTCATTTGGCGATTCTACCGAACCGATTTGAAAACCAAGAACACCGTTGGAAAGGCATTTTTCCGTTTATATGGTTTCACAATTGGTTGAAAAATACGGGCAAAACCGTCGTTTAAACATTTTCGAATTGTGTATAGATGTTGCTGCAACATGTTCAATTTGACATGTTTTGCCTGTTGTTTCACTACACATTTGAAATTAAGCTTTGAAATAAAGATAAATATGAAGATGAAGAAATAAATGATAACGATGAAGTCAAAAAAAGAAGGCAAAAGTGAAGATAAAGACGAAAATGGAGACAATGACAGATACATAAGAATTAGGGTAACTGAAAGGGTAAGAACATTTCTTGAATTTATGAAGTGAAACTTCTTTAGCGGCAGTTGGTTGGTTGGGAGTAAATTGTCAAATTCAAGGGGAATAATGCACATGGAAATACAGTATATTTTGCTTAACTGCCCATCCTTCTTTGCATGAAAAACTTGTGCACTTAGCCGAAATAAGTACTTAACTGAATTTTCTTTACTACTTCAATGAGGAAGGTATCCGAATCCCTATGAAACCTAATAAAGGAGGAGCGCTTTCCACGTAGAAATTACTGCAAGCAAAGTTTTTCCGATTGGTATGTAATTATCTATATCTGCGAGATGAGCAAAATAAATAAAAGCTTGTAAAATTAGGGTAAGTGCAGATAAACGAAATATTTTCTTTGATATTTGATGATAGTTGCAAATGTTTAAGGCACGTATCGCTAATGTGAATTTATGTTGAATGCATCTATCGGCGCAGTTTCCTTATAAATGTTAAAAATAATGCCCCTGATGCGGATTTTGGGGTAGGTATCTTAAATGTGCACTTAAGCATAAAGGCAGCAAAGCAAACTATACTGTAGTTCTCAGCGGTTTAGCGGTTTGAGAATAAAAACAAAAACACAGATGCCTAGAGGTACAGGCAAAAACGAAGATCAAAGTAAATTTAAACACTTTAAGGTAAAGGTGAAGAGGAATATGCAAAAATAAAGATAAATATGAAGAAAAGGATGAGGATATTTAAACTCGATATAGTAATCGATATTATTATCGATACTGTTATTGATTAAATAACCGCTATTGTAATAGATATTGTTATCGATATAATAATCGATATTGTTATCGATATAATAATCGATATTGTTATCGATACAATAATGGATATTGTTATCGGTATAATAATCTATTAAATAAATGATTTTGTTATGGATTTAGTAATTGATATTAATATGTATAATAATCGATACTGATGATTGTGATATTTATCGATGAATCAATCGATTTTGCAATCGTTATATTTTTCTATATGTTTATGGATATTGTTATCGGTATTTTTATCGACACAGTTATCGACAAGGTTAGCGATATAATAATCGGAACATGGAATTTGATCACATTACATAACATCACATCACATTATATCACATGATATTACATCACATAATATGATATCACATCACACGATACCACGTGACATGACATCATATGATATGACATCACATTATATGGCATCGTATGACATGACATGGCATTACATGACGTGGCATCACATGATATGACATCATATGGTATGACATCATATGACATGACATCATAGGATATGACAGCATATGACATGACATCCTCNATCATATGGTATGACATCATATGACATGACATCACAGGATATAACAGCATATGACATGACATCCTTCACATCACATCCTCTCACAACATATAAAATCACGTCACATCTTATCACGTCATCGCACCTCATCTCACCTAAGTGAATAGATGAAGAAAAGGATAAAAGCAAAGATGTGAAAGATACAAACAAATATGAAGACCAAGGTAAATTTACCGATTTCAAAACCAAAAACACCGTTAGAAAGGTAATTTTATGTAGATGAGGAGAGTTTTTATAGTTTCGAAATTGGTTGAAAATCGTCGTTAAAAATGTCTATATTTGTGTATGGTGGTTTTTGCAACCTTTTCAATTTGCAAATAAAAATAAATGTGAATGTGAAGAAATAAGTGATAACGATGAAGACAAAAAAAGAAGGCAAAAGTGAAGATAAAGACGAAATTGGAGATAAAGGCGAAAATGGA
>NW_016161402.1:10598-44296 GCF_001687245.7 Rhagoletis zephyria
CGTTTCAATCGTTCCACTTTTTTTTCTAATGCTCGAATTTCGCATGCCAGTAGTTATTTACGTTATCGAGCTCTTCTCCAAAAGATTGGAAGCATCTCTCAATTGCCTTCTTACTCTAGCCTATATGCGAGTTTCATCAATTTATTCATTTGATTTTATATAAAACGCAACTGAGGTTGAAGGCAACGTGTTTTTTCTTAACTTTTATGGCTTATTCAAAATATTCGTTTTGAAACTATTTTAGCTAGACAAGAACAGTTTTTTCATTTAATTTCACAACAAATAGTAAACAAATACCACTGTGATTCGCAATACTACATCTATCGGTCGTGTGGAAACCATCCCAGTGGGAAAATGNCAGTAGTTATTTACGTTATCGAGCTCATCTCCAGAAGATTGGAAGCATCTTTCAATTGCCTTCTTACTCTAGCCTATATGCGAGTTTCATCAATTTATTCATTTGATTTTATATAAAACGCAACTGAGGTTGAAGGCAACGTGTTTTTTCTTAACTTTTACGGCTTATTCAAAATATTCGTTTTGAAACTATTTTAGCTAGACAAGAACAGTTTTTTCATTTAATTTCACAACAAATAGTGATTCGCAATACTACATCTATCGGTCGTGTGGAAACCATCCCAGTGGGAAAATGTAATGTATAGTAATCGAAAAAATAATCAGTAAAACAACCCTTTTCAGATTCGGAAATACATTTTTTTCCCCACGGCGATGTCTAAAGAAAAATGGGGCATTCAGTTTTGCCTTACTTAGTATCGAGAAATTAATGTGATTTAATATGAAATTTTTGGGACTTTTTAGATACATTACAATGCTGATTACATAGTTAACAGTAATAGAATCGACAACTCATAAGAAATACATTACACTATTTATCACGCATGTAATGGGTAAGGCTTCTTCAAGTGGTAATTTACGAACATTAATATTTTTCAATGATATTCAGGCAGCGCCGAGATTTGTAGTCGAACAGTACACTTTATAATTTTTGTTGCAAAATTCCAAATAGTTTTTTTTTAATCAACATCTGAAAACTTTTTTTGTTAATTATTAAAAACAGTTCTTTAGATTTCGCAGAAATTTTCGACTTTCGAAAGAAGCCGTTATATAAGTATCTGTCTTCATATGTGTTCATAGCTTATGTCGAAAGGCCAGCTTTAATGNAGGCTAGCTTTAATATTATGCGGCATTCGCAGTATACGATTGCGAATGACTCACTGCGCCGAGCCGTTGAAGAACTGTAAACGTGCAAGAAATAGTTCACATATTAGGAAGTCAATATTCTTTTTAAGTCCTATCAAAAAATTCCTTCTCGTTTAAAGAATAAAGGGAATGCCGCATTATACTAAAGCCAGCTTCCCGACATAAGCTAGATATGTTCTAATAGAAGTAGAGAACGAGTTGCGCCGTAAAAAAGACATCCATACCAAATATATAACATTCGCAAATTTATTTAAACCAAACGCAAATCAATTTAACCCAAACGCAAATTAATTTCACCCAAACGCAAATTAAATTAAACCAAAAACTATCATTGCCACTATAGATTAGTAGTTGTAGTTTGAATCTATAGGAATGGTGGGCACGCCATAGAACAATTGTTGGCGAAATTTTTTTTAGTTTCACTTTTATTTCAACATATTTTGATTGAAAGAAAAATACTGATCAAAATAAAATTTTTCATTAAAACAGGGTTGAAATCTTGAAATTCCTGCCCGTAGTTTGTTTGTAAGTCAAATATAACATCCGTATAAATACAAGATTAAAGGCAGTGTCCACGATTGGGTATTTGCTAAAATTTAGTGTAAATCGTATCCCAATTGTTTGAACACCCAAAATATTTTTCACTATCCCAATCACGAAAATTAATTTATTGAAAATTTTCAATAGAACATCGCTGTATTGTACCAATCTTTTGAATGCAAAAAAATGTCCCACTTTTTTTTACCAATATAAAAATTTAAAAATCTGTACAAATGTACCAATCGAGTGACACTGCCTTAAAAACTTATGCAATTAAAAAAAAAAAATTACAAATTTTCGTTAAAATTTTGAGTTTTTTAATTAAATTCTGAGTATGCAGTTTTGTAGCCCATTGAATTCTAGTAGAATGAAGTACACGTTTCAAAGAGCTAAAAATGTCAATAGATTTTTTAGAATTTTTAAAAGTTCGAAATTTGTACAAAAGTTTGTTGCATAGTGTAGAGTAGTCCACTTGCAAACAGCGTTATGTGATTTTATAATAGTGATCCATAAATAAAAAAAAGTCTACAACAACAAGTAACATTCAAATTGTATACCATTGAAAAACAATATGGCAATGTGGTAGTTTTTGCAAATTTTATATATAAAAATTGAATATAGCGAGTTTTGAAACAGTAACTTTTACATAGCTATCTTTTTTTTTGCTTTTCGCGTTCGCTCTTCCATGAAGATTGGTCTGCTTCTTTTTTACGACTTCTTCCACTTAACACCGAAACTACCACTTTTTCTTTCAGTTTTCTAAGTTCATCAGAAGATGGAGACTTTTGAAAGTGTATAAATAAGTATTATAGCGTCTTTTGAAATAGTAGTTAACATTTGATGCTATTTTTTCAGAACATAGAAAGATTTTGCACTGTATTGTTAGTGGACATGAAACTACTTTAAATACTGGTACGTTACTCACCAAAAACTAAAAATCTAAAAAAAATTACATAGCGCCTTTGCAAGTGGACTGCTCAAATTTGGAAACATGAATTTCCACGAGTTTTGTTAAAGAACGAACTATATTTTTATTTAAAAATATAACAAAAGTTCAATAACAACAAATATAATGTGTTAAAACTTGGCAAAAAGTGGTTCGGTTATAATTTTTTTGACCACTGTATGTATTTTTTTATATCTTTAATTGGACCTTCACATTGTACATAAAGGAAGTACATAACAAAATTGAAAAAATATATGCCTTTTTTGAAGCTTGTTTTGCCTTTTTCAAGTTTAAGTGCCTTAAAAACCTACATTTCGGGGTAGGGGGGTCAGAACCCCCACATTTAGTTTAATTTAATTTGCGTTTGGGTTAAATTGATTTGCGGTTGGGTTAAATAGATTTGCGTTTGGTTTAAATAAATATGCGAATGCTATATTAAAGGTTTTCACAACACTGAGATTTCTTGCTCAGGGATCATACCAACAGAGTGTTGCAATGATGCGTTACATGGATAACCCCAACCTAAGGTTTCTATTGTGTTTACAAAAATGTGCATACTTCAAACCGAATTTATCAATATACCAGTGCTCGGAAGTTTTAAATTAAAGTTCAATCGTTTGACTATACGTGTATGTTATAGTTTTTAGATTCGGGTCATGCGTTTGGACACAACAACCCAAATCATTGTACAAATAACTAAACCGTACCCCTCGGAGAAGCAACATACGCAACTTAATTTTTTCTGCTCGCAATTTTTGGCCTGAAAAATTGCAGTATTTTGTTCAAATCGTTTCCATAATTTTACGTTATTTGTTCTAATAATTACATTCCATTAATTTTGCTAGATTGTATCGCATCGTATAAAAATAGACAACCGCTTGCAAGCGTATGAAATTGAACAGCAGATACGATAGCTATCGTATGGCAATACCAAAATTTAACGATATACGATAAACGGTAGCTATCGAATTTCATACTCTAGAATTTAATTCGTAATACGGCACAACAGAATGCAAGCGTTTATCGTGTATCGTATGGATTCATAATAGGGGGGTTAATTTTTACAATGAAACAAAATTTGGCGATACTTAAAAAAAAAAAAAAAATGACACAAAATTTATGCTAATGTATGTAAAGTTAAAAACATCTCTTTTTCACTTATGTGCAGCATTTTGAAAAAAATTTACATTTGCAATCCGGAGTTGCGTAGGTCGTTCATAAAATTTTTTCGAAAATTAGAGAGGACTTTACTTCTCCATTGCTACTCAGTCCAAAGTAGTACTTGTTGGCAAGAGTGATTCTCCGTTGGATTTCAAGGCTGACATTATTATTGGTGTTAATGCTGGTTCCCAAATAAACGAAGTCGTCTACTTTTTCAAACTTGTAACTGTCAACAGTGACGTGGGTGCCAAGACGCGAATGCTCTGACTGTTTGTGTGATGATAGGAGATACTTCGTTTTGTCCTCGTTCACCACCACACCCATTCGCTTTGCTTCTCCATCCAATCCCCAGAAGGCAGAACAGACGTAGCCCTTGTTTTTACCGATACTATCGATGTCGTCGGCATACGGCAGCAATTCTACACTCTTGTAAAGTATTGTGCCTGACCGGTTCAGTTCTGCGGCTCTTATTATCTTCTCCAACATCAGATTAAAGAAATCACACAAGAGGGAGTCACCTTGTCTGAAACCTCGTTTTGTATTAAACGGCTCGGAGAGGTCCTTCCCTGTTCTGACGAAGCTGGTGGTATTGCTCAACGTCATTTTACAAAGCCGTATTAGTTTCGCGGGGCAAATTCAGACATCGCGGCATCTTCATTCTGTCGAAAGCGGCTTTGAAACCGACAAATCCTATTCTCGCGGGTCTTTTCCAAGATTTGGCGTATTGTGAATACCTGATCTATGGTGGATTTGCCAGGCCTAAGGCCACACTGATAAGGTCCAATCAGTTCGTTGACGGTGGGCTTCAGTCTTTCGCACGATACACTCGATTAGACTAAGTTGTTCTTTCGGGCTCGCTGAAATCCAACTACTTCTTCGGCGGCGGTACTTAATGATCGGGAAATGTGGTTCCACTGCTCGCTTATGTCGGATTGTTGAAGAGTGCTCTCAGAGAGCAGGTGTGTGAGTCGATTGGCGAATAAATTGGCCATCTGTTGTGATTGCAACTTTTCGATGTTAAGCTTTCCTTGCATTGTTCGGCGCACATTTTTTGCTGCACAGAGGCGGATGCGTATCTTGGCTACAACAAGATAGTGGTCCGAGTCGATGTTTGGCCCTCGGAGTGTACGTACGTCTAAAACGCTGGAAGCATGCCTTCCGTCTATCACAAGGTGGTCGATTTGCTTTCTCGTTTTTCGATCTGGAGACAGCCATGTAGCTTGGTGGATGTTCTTATGCTGGAACCTAATACTACATATTACCATGTTTCGGGCCTCTGCGAAGTCGATCAGCCTCAGTCCGTTATCGGACGTTTCGTCGTGGAGGCAAAATTTTTCGACAGTGGCGCCAAAGATCCCTTCCTTGCCCACCTTGGCATTAAAATCGCCTAGCACGATTTTAACATCGTGTCCCGGGCAGCGCTCATATGTACGCTCTAAGCGCTCATAGACGAGATCCTTGGACGCCTCGTCCTTCTCTTCCGTCGGGGCATGGGCGCAGATGAGCGAGATGTTGAAGAATCTCGCTTTGGTGCGGATTATGGCTATATGTGGCTAGGGTCCGGATATTCCAGGTGCATACCCTTAAATCCTAGTCCTTTATACGTTTGCCGTGGTCGTCATCAAAAAAAGGGGGTCTCATCCGAGGCTTGTTGGAATTTTTCTTTGGGCGGGGTTTTAACGTTGCGGGACCCAAACCCAGCGCACGCGAAGTTTTACGCTTTCTCCCTTTAGCTCGCTCCTAGACGGGTGTTTGGTTGCTACCCATAGGATACATGGATATTAATATCAGGACGTTGTGAGCTGCGATTTGAACCGTACGCACAAAAATCGCTTCTGGCCACTCTCAGGTGAATGGCAGTCAAAAGTTTTCTACTTCTGCGCACGGAACCATCGGAAGGAGTAATTAGGGAGTGCAAAATTTTTATGAAAATTTCCATAAGGTTGGAAATCCGATTTTTGGAACTTTTGTTGTGGTATTAGCCATAATTTTATATAGTTATTTCCAAGAGGCTTCCCTGAGGAGCGCATTTGTTTGAATTCTTTGGTCTTTGCTCTCCCAAATTGCAAAGGTGGGAGGTCTTAAGCCCCATTATTTTTTTGTACCATCCCCCAATTCAAATTTCTTTAAAATTTTATATATTATCTGAGGTAAACTGTAGATCAATATGCATCAATTGAGGAAAAATCGAATGGTGATTCTCGAATTTTTTGAATCGATTAATGGGTCAAATGGGAACTAAAAAATTTACAAAAAATCGATTAATCGATTTAAAAACGCCGTCTCTAATTCAGTATTGCTGCATGCCCGAAATTGGTTGCCTTCCACGTTTTGGCTTCTCTGAGCCTGAGAGCGCTCTTTGCGTCCGTACCATGGAGGAAAATATGCAGCGGTTGCAAATGAAATATCATGTTAAGCCCTTCCTTCGCTACTGACTTCCACCGATATGCGAAGGCATGCGAGTCTTGGCACTTTTCCTATTATTTCTTGTTACTTCTTTTATCTAGGGCCTTCCACCATACCGAGGACCCGTGAGTTGCAATGGTTTGATGACTGCGGTGTACATCCCATAGGCGACGTACGGTACGCAATGGGGACTTGCTTTTCAAAGGTCCTTTTACACGTGTAGTATGATGCTAGAGATTTCTTGGCTCTCTCCTCTAAATTCTTTTTCCAATTCCAGTTTCAGAATAATTCCAAGGAATTTTGCCACGGAGGAGAGTTTCTAAGTAGATTCCCCAAATTTCCGCTGAGAAAAAGTAGGTACTTTTGTTTTCCTTGTAAACAATACCACTTCTGTCTTGGAGGGGTTTATACCCAATCCATTCGTGGTGGTCCACTTAGAGACATCACCCCACTAGTGCACTCCTTACTAGTTCACTTATCGTTGACCGGACAACCTTATTCCCTTAGTTTAAAAAATCTCAAGAATGTCGTACACCAGCAGGAGCAAGAGGATAGGGGATAGTACACTCCTTGAGGCGTGCCCCTTGTGGTTTCCTTCACACAGATCCTGTGTCTTCCATGGCGTTGATTATTCTTCTCTTGAGCATGGAGTCATTCCATGCTACCATAGGGCGCTGAATGCCGTGCTCAGAGAGTGCCTTCGTTCGCCTCCGTTCGGACATTATTGCAGGCCCCCTCAATATCCAGGAAGGAATCAAGGGTGTATTCCTTAAATTCCAGCGATTTTTTAATAGGGCCTAACACTTCGTGAAGCGCTGTCCATTGTGTGGATACTAATACTTTCCCTAATATGCAGATCGATTAGTTTCTCCAGTGTTTTTATTATGAACGATGAAAGATTTATTGGGCTGAAGTCCTTTGGCTGGGAGTGGTTTATCTTCCCCGCTTTCGGGATAAATATAACCTTCACCTCCCTCCATGCTTTCGGTTCGTATCCGCTTTCTAAGCATCCTGCGAAAATGATTGTCAAATGGGGCACCAGACTCTCACATGAGTATTGTAGCATAGCGGAGATCACGCCGCCCGACCCCGCTCCGTGGAACGGACCGAAAGATTTGATGGCCCAAGCTACTTTCTCATTGTTCACAATATCTGAAACGTCTTCTATAGGAACACGAGGCAATTGGTCCGTGCTGCCTGGAAAGTGGGTGTCTATTAAACATTCAAGGTTTTCCTGGCTGGAGACTGTCCAAGAGACATCTGGCCTCAAGACACTTTCCAAAGTCGCGTCCGGCCTGGTTAATACCTTGCGGAGCCTCGACGCCTCATTTGTGGTCTCCAGCGCTCCGCAGAATTCTTGCCAGGATTCTTTCTTTGCAGCCCTAATACTACTCTTGTATTTGTCAAAGATGGTTCTATGTTTGTTCCAGTCTTCCTCACGCCGCACAGTTTTTCGACTATATGGAGGAAGGTAGAAAAAAGTCATGGTGACAGTTGAAACAATAAACCAGTTGGGTTTAGAGAAGGAAAAGTAAAAGTCATAAATAAAAATTTCACATTACTCACCCTTCACAAAAAATGTTGCCTTCTCATTGCCCTTTTCTTAGTATTTGTGCGTAGAGATCAAAGAGAAAGTAACATTTTTTGGTAGAAACGAAAACCCTGTTACTCACCCCATCTCTCCACCAACGGTATATTTCCAAAAAAATATTGGAATCGACGCGTTACCGACTAATCAGTTTAGTTGTATTTGGCGCTGAACCCATTACAGCAAGTGTTTCTTTTTCAACTGTAATCAATTATTTAAACGTCCTGGAATATTCAGGTGAAGATATTTATCATTTATTTGGAATTTTCCTTTTTTTCAAAAAAGTTACTTTGAAATGCAGATGCTAAAGAATATTAGTAAAAAACATTATGAGTACCGATCCGCCAGGTCTTGAGACTAGACGCATGTTTTAGAGAACTTTATGTAGTTTTCGAATATATAAATTGATCTTTTCGCGCGACTTTGCAAATATATGTAATTTTCGATTTTCAACTTCGTTTTGCATAATTTCGCTAAAAAAATTTTTCCAACAATGGAAAATCCACACAAATATTTGGAAAAAAGAGAATATTTACACCTATATAATTTTAAAGTAACAAAACAAAAATGTACCAAAATTCCATCATGTCGCTCCCATATTTTTTCAGAGAAATTTTTCCAATCTGCTTTTTTAGGATTCCTAAAAGGTCGTGTGATACAGGTACCTCAGAATTTATCGCGAAGAGTATCCTGCTGTGATACGAAAAGGAACACGTGTCCGATATGTTTCACTCATTTATGCTACTGGCTGTAGCTGAATCAGTGACCAGTGTTATATTAATAGCTTCTTCCCTAATCCTATTACGGAACGTTGGCTTATTACCCTTGTTATATATGACTAGGTTAGAAGAAACAATAACATCCAAAATAGACTCCCCCCTGGTATTAGTGTCGGAGCTACCCCAAAATTCGTCATGTCCATTTGCGTCAAAACCTATTACCAAATTTAGCATGCGTGCTTGAGCTTGCGCCACAAGCTGTCGGAACGCAATTGGTAATGGTTGCTCCTCCTCATACAGTAGGTATGCTGACGTTAGTAGCAAACTATGCATGCGACTGTGTTCGCACACCCCCGTTGTCAAATCTCAATGGAGCGAAAATAAAGAGACTAACATCTTTCTTAGCTAATACACAGCTTGTTATCTTACCTACAGTTATTGGAATGTAAAGACGGTAGCCGTCTAACCCCAGTCCCCTAACCTTACTCCTAACCGGCCAGGGCTCCTGGATGACGTCTACATCCAGGTCCTTGTCTGCGATGAACTTTATTAAGTAGAGCAAGGCGGAAGTGGAGTATTGCAAGTTAATTTGCACCACTTCCAGTCTCCTCCCTTGCAGCTTGTAACATGTCTTCTGGGACACGTGCCTTAAGGGTGCCTAGCCCGAACTTGATGTTGCCTCCGAAATCCTTCGATTTCTCGAGCGACGTCTGGTCAGGGTGTCAAAGACACTACCTGCCTTTGAGCAGCGCTCAGCCCCGGGTTCTGACGCCAAATTAGCTTCAGTATTTTTTCCGCAGACGGAACCGGTGCCGGAATCGATACTGAGATAATTGGACGTACTGGGAGCCTATGATCTCGAGCCGAGCGCCCGGCCAGTGTGTGCTCAGGCTACTAACGGCATAATTTTCTGTTGCCACAGTCAACAACGTTTCTGCCTTTCAGCCAGCCAGCTCCGTCGAAAATCAGTTCCTCCGTCTCGGCTTCAAGCTTCAGATCCCTGAGCTTGGCCTCTACAAGTAGTCAATGTTCCGACGTTGGCTTCCCATTAGGCTCAAGGTTGTCGATTATGGCCCTTGGAGATACATGGGCGAGTCCAAGGATGCCGATAGTTTCGGCTTCTTCGGTTCTTTTGTGAGCGGCTCGTCTGATGTGCATCTTTTGTTTTTTCTTACCTGGAGGCCTGTGGGCTGAGTTGTAGATGCCATAACCTCACCCGCTACCTTTTCCATCGGTCTCTTGGTCGGACTTGAGGAGGTCTTTGCGTTAGTTTTTTCGAACTTTGCAACGACTTTCTCATGCTTCTTCACTAGATCCTTATCTCTCTTTGTGAGGGATGATGGATCTTTTTCCTTCATCTTTTTAAGGAAGCGAACCGAGTTCTTATAGCTGTTCCTGGCTTTTTGAGCTCGGCTCGCCCACTTTTGCTGTGTCGTTGTGTGCTGCCCCTAATCTTGGGAGCAGACGCACACGGAAGCCGTTAAAGCAAGGGTGCCTGTGCCGCCCCTAACATGGAGTGCGGTCGTACAGCAAGCCGTTCAGGTCAGGTCATTTAGCGTTACCCAGGGTGCACCGTGGGGTGGCAACCTAAACTACGCCCCGAAATTTGGGAACAAATCTGTTTTTTGTCACAAATTCGACAAGGCTTTTTACTTATATACGCTTTTGGTCCCAGCCTGAGTATTTTATTACGTAAAGGTTCTATAAAAATAACAATTTCTTATTGGACTTTTTTAACAGAAATTTTATGAGCAAGGTTCTCCAAGCTGTCTTGGTGCTCTCTGCAAACCTCCTTTCTTATCTTTATTTTTATATTAGTCACCCTTCATTCTCTTAATTTTATACTTATTTCGCTAACCTTAGATGGATATTAGGGCGGGTCGAAAATCTAATTTTTCTAAAATCCCTTGGTAATAGTGAAAATATATTGTATCATGAAGTCAACAACAAGCCTGCAAAATATTAGTCTTTTATTTCAATTGTAAAAGCCCGCGCATCGACCACCAAGTGACCCACAGCACACTAGTCGAATAAGACCAACTCCTGTTCAAAATTCTGGGTTCAGCAAAAAGGGTTGGTGCATATTATTAGATAATGAACCCGTTAACGCAAAAGATAAAGTTAAATATCATTTCTCGCAGCCATTTAGCTTATCGTTAATCTCAAAGTTATCTATTTTCAATAAAATTTGATAACTGCACTGGCCTATTGTCAAAAGATGGCAAGAACATCATTAATATTACTGGCGTGTATGTAGGTCGCTGGTTCCAAATATTCTAATATTTTTTTTTTAATATTAGCTATAGCTTGCGAATTTGCGCAAATTTAGGAACAATTTCGGTAGCTCTAAGAGAAAATCCATTATTTTCACTCATCGTAGAAAAATTTTGTTTATGCAAATGAGTATGGAAACACTGGACAGGCACAACTTCGAAACACTAATTAGTTTACTTATGTTTACGCATACCATATAAAAATTGCAAATATAGGAAAATTACAAAAAAAAATTTTCAAAATATTTTTATTTTAAAATAGTTTGAACGATTTTCATGATATTATTATCTTAAATCAGTAACAGTAAGTCTCGCCCTCAATTTGGTAATTATTACTTACCGAGCGAGTAACATTTACCAAAGTTATATCGAAAAACTTAAGTGGATCTAAAAAATTTTTCTAAAAATATTTATCTTCAATTGTATAAATAAAGAACGAAAAATGACACTGAAGATGGCACAACGCCGAAACCGGTTTGTCTCCAAACCAAATTTGCCAAGGGATGACGGAAAATCGTTCCACATTACATCACACTCCTACCCTGTCGGAAACACCAACAACGAAAATGACAGTATAAATAACCTTTAAATGAAAGAACCCGATTACAGAAAAGTGTGGCAAGGAGTGATTTTTTTCGTTCTAGCTAAATGCAAAGCAATATCGTCCAATTGGAGAGTCATCAAAAGCATATCCCAGGATATGTTAAAGACTATTGCATTTACCTACAGTCACTTTTTCACATAATGGAATTAACTAAAATATTTAAGTATGTATAAACACTTATTGCGCACGTTCCCTACTTTGATATAACGGTATATTTAGAAAACGGCAAAAATGTCCTTCTTCGGTGACTAATGAAACCATACCGCATCAATTTTCAAGACTGCATTAGTGGACCTAAAATGGGCCTTTCTCACCCTAATTGTATTATGTTAATATATGTAAATACTTATATTCTTTAAACTACGATTCATAATCTTTGACAATACATGTTTGACTTCATTCACCACGATCTTGAAAACTGACCAAATTGGCGGGACCAAGTCCATGGTCNCTTTATTCTATATTCAGATAAACAAATTATTTTCTCCTCGTTCCTCTCTACATGTATGAACTAGTGCATATTCAAGCTGTGGGTCCACTAGTTTTATTTAAAAAAAAATATTATACTTGCATACTTACATAGGGCCCAAATAACACTGTTTTCGAAACTACGTTTTTCGCAGAATTTGGTAGGATGTATTAAAATACACCTTCAAAATTTTTTTATTTTATTTTTAAAGCCCTACCTGTTTTGATGGTTTTTGCTCTCCTGTATAATAACAAATTTATTGGTTAGGGCCTTTGTGAATTAAANTGGACCTAAAATGGGCCTTTCTCACCCTAATTGTATTATGTTAATATATGTAAATACTTATATTCTTTAAACTACGATTCATAATCTTTGACAATACATGTTTGACTTCATTCACCACGATCTTGAAAACTGACCAAATTGGCGGGACCAAGTCCATGGTCCTTTAAATATTATATAAACATCCGAAAGCATTAAAATGTTTGAAATAAGTCTCGCCTCACTTTTTACTTGGTTGCTGAAGTAATGAAGAATTGAAAATTCATAAAGGAAAATTGNAAAATTATTTAATTTCGAGTATAAAAAATGTAAGTTTTTGTTGTTAACTTTACAAACATAAGTATTTTTACGTTANTCTTAATATCTTAATAACTTGTAGACTTATTGAAAAATAGTAAATGAACGTGAGGTACTAAATTTTAATAACCATTAATTTGATATATCGTCCTGTTTATAACAATTAACGCATTCCATAGTTTTATTTTCAAATTTGATACACTTTGATTCAATTGCGCGGGCTAAAGATAAGTTTTAAATTAATCTTTCATAGCCAATAACCATTGGTTTGGACCTAAGACATCATAATATTACTATACAATATTTTCACCCATACAAAATCGACCCAGCCTAATGGATATGCTTACGATTTCGTTTTAGTGAAGAATTACTTAACTTTTGCTCATCACGGTCACAGATTTCAGTCACAACATCCATATTAACAAATTTGCACACTATTTTAAGGTATCCACACACCTACGCGATTCTGTCGGTGCGAATCTGTTCCGACAAAAATTACAACAATGCCGACCATAGTTTTAAATGAGGAACCACACACTTGTACGATTTTACTGGAGCGATTTATTCAAACATTCACAATTCTTCTTTTGGTCGTGCCGAAATCGCAGACTGCCCCGTTTTGGGAACGAAAATGGTCAATAGAAAGGCTTTGCAATATTAAAACAAAATTAAACCTAAGAAAACAAAATATATTTGATGCAGAAAAGTTAAGAATTTTATTTTTGTTGAAAAATACTTTTTGTTTGTCTATAAATTGACAGTTTTGCTGCGATAAAACGTCTGTAGCATCAAAAGCGGTGCGGATTCGTTGCGACATAAACGCGTAGGTGTGTGGATACCTTTATATCACGATTTTCGAAAACACGCTCTGAGCTCTGCAACAAAAAACTTCTAACTTAGCTTAGATTCGTAAAAGAAAGAAAAGCGATGACTACTTTGTTTGCAGTTGTGAGTTATGGGTTTTTATAAAATATATATATACATATATATATATATGTATTATGGAATGGCTTGCGGTTTCTCAAATCCTTATATCAAATCTTTATTCTATATTCAGATAAACAAATTATTTTCTCCTCGTTCCTCTCTACATGTATGAACTAGTGCATATTCAAGCTGTGGGTCCACTAGTTTTATTTAAAAAAAAATATTATACTTGCATACTTACATAGGGCCCAAATAACACTGTTTTCGAAACTACGTTTTTCGCAGAATTTGGTAGGATGTATTAAAATACACCTTCAAAATTTTTTTATTTTATTTTTAAAGCCCTACCTGTTTTGATGGTTTTTGCTCTCCTGTATAATAACAAATTTATTGGTTAGGGCCTTTGTGAATTAAAGTAATAAGTAGAGAACGACCGAACTTCCGAACGAAACGAAGGTAGGAAATTCATATTAAATATTAATTAATTTTTACATTATAACATAAAATTATTTAATTTCGAGTATAAAAAATGTAAGTTTTTGTTGTTAACTTTACAAACATAAGTATTTTTACGTTATAAACTAAAATGGCGATTTAAACCAATGTTCCGTTTTTTATTAGCAATAATAAAAATGTAGACTTTAAAAAATTCATTGATTAGTTTCGGCTCTAAGAATTGATATTCGGTCGTGCTCTAGTAACAATATTTTTAGTTTTTTTTTAGTATTGTTTTCCTAAAGTGTTGTCTTTCCTTATTTTTTAGGCTGAAGAGCGTTTAGCTATGATAGAAGAGCAGCGACTTATGGAAGAAACCCGTCAACGGATGCGCAAAGAAGAGGAAAAGCGTGTCAAAGAGGAACAAAAAATGATATTAGGAAAAAATAATTCAAGGCCGAAACTGTCTTTTTCTCTCAAACCTGGCGTTTCATGATTTTTTATTATTGTGTTAGCCGTAAGCTCTAACTTATTTATATCTCTATTGAAAACCCATCAGTAAAATGAAAATTGTAAAACAACATGTAAGTATGTATGTATGTAGATAATAATGAAAAATGTAATTTTTGAACTAATCAGTTATATCATGAACCAATAAAAAAAGATCACAGGAGATCAAAGGAGAAAAAAAAAGATTTGTGAGCGTTTTTGAAAGACGTTTGTTTGCTGTGAACTGGAGGGAATTTTCACACAGAAAGAGAACAAAGAAAAAAAAACAAACATTTTCCGTGCTTGAATACGATATATATGTATGTATTAGAGGTATACGCCGCCGAGCCACGCCGCCGCCGCCGCCGTTTTTTGTCATTCCTCACGCGCCGCCGTCGAGTTACGAAAATATCGGCGCGGCGGCGGCGGCGGCGTTCGGCGCCTAAGCAATTTTGTACAAAATTTTCATGATGTATGTACATTGAATACATCGTTTGAAGGAACTAAATACTACTTGTATAAAACACAATTTTACGAAATGAAAATTGCATTTTTAAATTAGTTTTTTTTTTCATAATTTGGGCAACTGGACAAGAATATGAACTCCTTTATTTTTCCAAAGATAGCGTAACTCAGAAAAAACATAGGTAACATATTTTTCGACGAAAGCGTTTATTACTGTTAAATTAGGGTCGAATACTGGTAATCCAACGATTTTTTTCCGCAGTAGACATTTCTTTTAAATACTACAACAATACTACTTTTTTATACACCTACTACAACAACAAGAAAGTTATAACTCATCAAAAACTTTAACGCCAATATCTCAGGAAGCAGTTATAATAGAAGCGGCCTCTTTGCATCTAACTCCTCAATTATTGGAGATAAAACAAAGACAAGTTGATTTTTCTATGTATTTTTTTAATATTTTAAACAAACACTTTTTTTTCTAATATTTACATTCGTAAGTTATTTTATGCTGGGGTCCCACATACGTATACAAGTACTAGGTGTTAGTAGTCTCATGGCACTTTGAAATCTACCTTATGAGCAGTAGCGCCGGCGTTTCCAGACGCGCCGGCGTCGCCACCGCCGCCGAATATTTTTGAAGTTGACCACGCCGCCGCCGCAAAGCCTGTCGGCGTAAACCTCTAGTATGTGTGGCATATCTAAAAAATAGGTATACTTTAAAAAAAATTTAATTTTTAAATTTGTGAGCACACCTATGTTTTATATATAAGTTTTTTAATACTACCTTAATTATTCCTTAAAATTATCGAAATAGGTTCACATTAACATATAGCTCCAATACAACTGATTACTCAGATATGTGTTTTGCGCTATAACTCTAACTTCATATCTGAATAATAAATTGTATGCGTGCTATATGTTAAATATATACTAAATTTTAACCTGTTTATTGGAGGAGTTATAACGCAAAACAACGTCGCTGGTCAATCAGTTGTATGGGAGCTAGATGTTTTAGTGAACCGATTTCGATGATTTCATGGAATAGTTAAGGTAATATTAAAAAACAGCTATGCGCAAAACTTTAGTAAAATATCGTCAAAACTCCGGGACTTTTTTATAAAATAGCCAACATTTAAGCAAAGTTTCAAGTACCGCTATCTCGAAAAGTGGAGCCTTACCCTATTGAACTGAGGACGCCATTGAATTTAGAAGGCTCCAATTAAGAAAGAGCAGCTATCAGAACATTTGTCGAAAAAAAGTTGCTTTGATACCACTCTCGAAATATTCTGACTAAAAGAAGGAGCATCATTAAAAGTAGTAAATCAGGGTTTTTACACACTTCTAGAGAAAACTTTTTTGAAGCATTTTACTGGTATATGTAATTTTGTAAGGACTAGCAGTTATAGAAAGATTTAGATCGTTTCGACGTATTTTCCAAATGTGCCTTCAATTAAGGTGGTTTTGGAATAAAAATTACGCTCAAGATCACAGAATATTTTATCTTTAAAAGTTAGTTTATTCTGAAAGCACGCCTCTTGCTAAGGTATCAAATGATTCGTAATTGTTTGTAGAATGCAATACATACTTAAAAAGTTCTTAGAATTAAATGCTTCAAAACCTATACGCGATAAACCGAAGTTTACTGAGTTACTTGTCATTTCGTTATTTTTTAATGCACACTTTTCTTACTTACTACGTACACGTAAGTGCTAAATGCCCATTTAGTTTCAAATCAGAATATGGTGTGCTTCAAAAGTTATGACATAATTAATTGTGCTTCTCTTAAAAATTACATAAAAAATTCACTTGTTTTCATTATTTTTTTAATTTACACACCTATAATTCAAAAGTTATGCAGCAAATTGATCCAAATTTTTTTTGAGGCTTCAAGTATACGTCAATGAATTATATCCAAAAGCAACCAGCTTGATTTAGTTTACAACTGTGAAAATAAAGCTAAATAACACAAAGGTTACCTGTTTTTTAGATTTGCCCATATACATGTGATTTGCCCATGCTTTCGGTTCGTATCCGCTTTCTAAGCATCCTGCGAAAATGATTGTCAAATGGGGCACCAGACTCTCACATGAGTATTGTAGCATAGCGGAGATCACGCCGCCCGACCCCGCTCCGTGGAACGGACCGAAAGATTTGATGGCCCAAGCTACTTTCTCATTCTTCACAATATCTGAAACGTCTTCTATAGGAACACGAGGCAATTGGTCCGTGCTGCCTGGAAAGTGGGTGTCTATTAAACATTCAAGGTTTTCCTGGCTGGAGACTGTCCAAGAGACATCTGGCCTCAAGACACTTTCCAAAGCCGCGTCCGGCCTGGTTAATACCTTGCGGAGCCTCGACGCCTCATTTGTGGTCTCCAGCGCTCCGCAGAGTTCTTGCCAGGATTCTTTCTTTGCAGCCCTAATACTACTCTTGTATTTGTCAAAGATGGTTCTATGTTTGTTCCAGTCTTCCTCACGCCGCACAGTTTTTCGACTATATGGAGGAAGGTAGAAAAAAGTCATGGTGACAGTTGAAACAATAAACCAGTTGGGTTTAGAGAAGGAAAAGTAAAAGTCATAAATAAAAATTTCACATTACTCACCCTTCACAAAAAATGTTGCCTTCTCAATGCCCTTTTCTTAGTATTTGTGCTTAGAGATCAAAGAGAAAGTAACATTTTTGGTAGAAACGAAAACCCTGTTACTACTCACCCCCTCTCTCCACCAACGGTATATTTCCAAAAAAATATTGGAATCGACGCGTTACCGACTAATCAGTTTAGTTGTATTTGACGCTGAACCCATTACAGCAAGTGTTTCTTTTTCAACTGTAATCAATTATTTAAACGTCCTGGAATATTCAGGTGAAGATATTTATCATTTATTTGGAATTTTCCTTTTTTTCAAAAAAGTTACTTTGAAATGCAGATGCTAAAGAATATTAGTAAAAAACATTATGAGTACCGATCCGCCAGGTCTTGAGATTAGACGCATGTTTTAGAGAACTTTATGTAGTTTTCGAATATATAAATTGATCTTTTCGCGTGACTTTGCAAATATATGTAATTTTCGATTTTTAACTTCGTTTTGCATAACTTCGTTAAAAAAATTTTTCCAACAATGGAAAATCTACCCAAATATTTGGAAAAAAGAGAATATTTACACCTATATAATTTTAAAGTAACAAAACAAAAATGTACCAAAATTCCATCATGTTAAATGACGCTCCCATATTTTTTGTTGAGTTTTGGACGTTATAGGGCGGTGCAATTATTCCATCTTTACCACATTTCATAATTCCCTACTTCTAATTAAAATTAGAGCACATGTCAAGTTTCAGCAAAATCGGTGGAGGTTTATTATTAGTTCCACCTGCCTCCATATACTTAGTCGAAACACTGTGCGCCAGCATCCTTTAGCCTTGTTGAAGAGCTTCCGTGCCGTCGATCTAAGTTGACCCAGTTCTTCGTTCCACCATACCGGCTTGGGCTTTGATCGTGGACGAGATATAGGACAACTCCGCTCGAAGCTCTTGGTCAGGACCGCGTTTAGACTAACTGCCCTATCACGATTAGCATTCCCCCGTCTAACCTCGGTTTTAATCGAGGTTAGTGTGTTGGACGCTAGTTCAGAGAAATTTTTCCAATCTGCTTTTTTAGGATTCCTAAAAGGTCGTGTCATACAGGTACCTCAGAATTTATCGCGAAGAGTATCCTGCTGTGATACGAAAAGGAACACGTGTCCGAAATGTTTCACTCATTTATGCTACTGGCTGTAGCTGAATCAGCGACCAGTGTTATATTAATAGCTTCTTCCCTAATCCTATTACGGAACGTTGGCTTATTACCCTTGTTATATATGACTAGGTTAGAAGAAACAATAACATCCAAAATAGACTCACCCCTGGTATTAGTGTCGGAGCTACCCCAAAATTCGTCATGTCCATTTGCGTCAAAACCTATTACTAAATTTAGCATGCGTGCTTGAGCTTGCACCACAAGCTGTCGGAAAGCAATTGGTAATGGTTGCTCCTCCTCATACAGTAGGTATGCTGACGTTAGTAGTAAACTATGCATGCGACTGTGTTCGCACACCCCCGTTGTCAAATCTCAATGGAGCGAAAATAAAGAGACTAACATCTTTCTTAGCTAATACACAGCTTGTTATCTTACCTACAGTTATTGGAATGTAAAGACGGTAGCCGTCTAACCCCAGTCCCCTAACCTTACTCCTAACCGGCCAGGGCTCCTGGATGATGTCTACATCCAGGTCCTTGTCTGCGATGAACTTTATTAAGTAGAGCAAGGCGGAAGTGGAGTATTGCAAGTTAATTTGCACCACTTCCAGCCTCCTCCCTTGCAGCTTGTAACATGTCTTCTGGGACACGTGCTTTAAGGGTGCCTAGCCCGAACTTGATGTTGCCTCCGAAATCCTTCGATTTCTCGAGCGACGTCTGGTCAGGGTGTCAAAGACACTACCTGCCTTTGAGCAGCGCTCAGCCCTGGGTTCTGACGCCAAATTAGCTTCAGTATTTTTTCCGCAGACGGAACCGGTGCCGGAATCGATACTGAGATAATTGGACGTACTGGGAGCCTTGAGCGAGGTATGATCTCGAGCCGAGCGCCCGGCCAGTGTGTGATCAGGCTACTAATGGCATAATTTTCTGTTGCCACAGTCAATAACCTTTCTGCCTTTCAGCCAGCCAGCTCCGTCGAAAATCAGTTCCTCCGTCTCGGCTTCAAGCTTCAGATCCCTGAGCTTGGCCTCTACAAGTAGTCAATGTTCCGACGTTGGCTTCCCATTAGGCTCAAGGTTGTCGATTATGGCCCTTGGAGATACATGGGCGAGTCCAAGGATGCCGATAGTTTCGGCTTCTTCGGTTCTTTTGTGAGCGGCTCGTCTGATGTGCATCTTTTGTTTTTTCTTACCTGGAGGCCTGTGGGCTGAGTTGTAGATGCCATAACCTCACCCGCTACCTTTTCCATCGGTCTCTTGGTCGGACTTGAGGAGGTCTTTGCGTTAGTTTTTTCGAACTTTGCAACGACTTTCTCATGCTTCTTCACTAGATCCTTATCTCTCTTTGTGAGGGATGATGGATCTTTTTCCTTCATCTTTTTAAGGAAGCGAACCGAGTTCTTATAGCTGTTCCTGGCTTTTTGAGCTCGGCTCGCCCACTTTTGCTGTGTCGTTGTGTGCTGCCCCTAATCTTGGGAGCAGACGCACACGGAAGCCGTTAAAGCAAGGGTGCCTGTGCCGCCCCTAACATGGAGTGCGGTCGTACAGCAAGCCGTTCAGGTCAGGTCATTTAGCGTTACCCAGGGTGCACCGTGGGGTGGCAACCTAAACTACGCCCCGAAATTTGGGAACAAATCTGTTTTTTGTCACAAATTCGACAAGGCTTTTTACTTATATACGCTTTTGGTCCCAGCCTGAGTATTTTATTACGTAAAGGTTCTATAAAAATAACAATTTCTTATTGGACTTTTTTAACAGAAATTTTATGAGCAAGGTTCTCCAAGCTGTCTTGGTGCTCTCTGCAAACCTCCTTTCTTATCTTTATTTTTATATTAGTCACCCTTCATTCTCTTAATTTTATACTTATTTCGCTAACCTTAGATGGATATTAGGGCGGGTCGAAAATCTAATTTTTCTAAAATCCCTTGGTAATAGTGAAAATATATTGTATCATGAAGTCAACAACAAGCCTGCAAAATATTAGTCTTTTATTTCAATTGTAAAAGCCCGCGCATCGACCACCAAGTGACCCACAGCACACTAGTCGAATAAGACCAACTCCTGTTCAAAATTCTGGGTTCAGCAAAAAGGGTTGGTGCATATTATTAGATAATGAACCCGTTAACGCAAAAGATAAAGTTAAATATCATTTCTCGCAGCCATTTAGCTTATCGTTAATCTCAAAGTTATCTATTTTCAATAAAATTTTAATTATTCCCTTGATAACTGCACTGGCCTATTGTCAAAAGATGGAAAGAACAGCATTAATATTACTGGCGTGTATGTAGGTCGCTGGTTCCAAATATTCTAATATTTTTTTTTAATATTAGCTATAGCTTGCGAATTTGCGCAAATTTAGGAACAATTTCGGTAGCTCTAAGAGAAAATCCATTATTTTCACTCATCGTAGAAAAATTTTGTTTATGCAAATGAGTATGGAAACACTGGACAGGCACAACTTCGAAACACTAATTAGTTTACTTATGTTTACGCATACCATATAAAAATTGCAAATATAGGAAAATTACAAAAAAAAATTTTCAAAATATTTTTATTTTAAAATAGTTTGAACGATTTTCATGATATTATTATCTTAAATCAGTAACAGTAAGTCTCGCCCTCAATTTGGTAATTATTACTTACCGAGCGAGTAACATTTACCAAAGTTATATCGAAAAACTTAAGTGGATCTAAAAAATTTTTCTAAAAATATTTATCTTCAATTGTATAAATAAAGAACGAAAAATGACACTGAAGATGGCACAACGCCGAAACCGGTTTGTCTCCAAACCAAATTTGCCAAGGGATGACGGAAAATCGTTCCACATTACATCACACTCCTACCCTGTCGGAAACACCAACAACGAAAATGACAGTATAAATAACCTTTAAATGAAAGAACCCGATTACAGAAAAGTGTGGCAAGGAGTGATTTTTTTCGTTCTAGCTAAATGCAAAGCAATATCGTCCAATTGGAGAGTCATCAAAAGCATATCCCAGGATATGTTAAAGACTATTGCATTTACCTACAGTCACTTTTTCACATAATGGAATTAACTAAAATATTTAAGTATGTATAAACACTTATTGCGCACGTTCCCTACTTTGATATAACGGTATATTTAGAAAACGGCAAAAATGTCCTTCTTCGGTGACTAATGAAACCATACCGCATCAATTTTCAAGACTGCATTAGTGGACCTAAAATGGGCCTTTCTCACCCTAATTGTATTATGTTAATATATGTAAATACTTATATTCTTTAAACTACGATTCATAATCTTTGACAATACATGTTTGACTTCATTCACCACGATCTTGAAAACTGACCAAATTGGCGGGACCAAGTCCATGGTCCTTTAAATATTATATAAACATCCGAAAGCATTAAAATGTTTGAAATAAGTCTCGCCTCACTTTTTACTTGGTTGCTGAAGTAATGAAGAATTGAAAATTCATAAGGGAAAATTATAGTTTTTGTAAGTTTTATCTTAATATCTTAATAACTTGTAGACTTATTGAAAAATAGTAAATGAACGTGAGGTACTAAATTTTAATAACCATTAATTTGATATATCGTCCTGTTTATAACAATTAACGCATTCCATAGTTTTATTTTCAAATTTGATACACTTTGATTCAATTGCGCGGGCTAAAGATAAGTTTTAAATTAATCTTTCATAGCCAATAACAATTGGCTTGGACCTAAAACATCATAATATTACTATTACAATATTTTCCCCCATACAAAATCAACCCAGCCTAATGGATATGATTTCGTTTTAGTGAAGAATTACTTAACTTTTGGTCATCACGGTCACAGATTTCAGTCACAACATCCATATTAACAAATTTGCACACTATTTTAAGGTATCCACACACCTACGCGATTCTGTCGGTGCGAATCTGTTCCGACAAAAATTACAACAATGCCGACCATAGTTTTAAATGAGGAACCACACACTTGTACGATTTTACTGGAGCGATTTATTCAAACATTCACAATTCTTCTTTTGGTCGTGCCGAAATCGCAGACTGCCCCGTTTTGGGAACGAAAATGGTCAATAGAAAGGCTTTGCAATATTAAAACAAAATTAAACCTAAGAAAACAAAATATATTTGATGCAGAAAAGTTAAGAATTTTATTTTTGTTGAAAAATACTTTTTGTTTGTCTATAAATTGACAGTTTTGCTGCGATAAAACGTCTGTAGCATCAAAAGCGGTGCGGATTCGTTGCGACATAAACGCGTAGGTGTGTGGATACCTTTATATCACGATTTTCGAAAACACGCTCTGAGCTCTGCAACAAAAAACTTCTAACTTAGCTTAGATTCGTAAAAGAAAGAAAAGCGATGACTACTTTGTTTGCAGTTGTGAGTTATGGGTTTTTATAAAATATATATATACATATATATATATATGTATTATGGAATGGCTTGCGGTTTCTCAAATCCTTATATCAAATCTTTATTCTATATTCAGATAAACAAATTATTTTCTCCTCGTTCCTCTCTACATGTATGAACTAGTGCATATTCAAGCTGTGGGTCCACTAGTTTTATTTAAAAAAAAATATTATACTTGCATACTTACATAGGGCCCAAATAACACTGTTTTCGAAACTACGTTTTTCGCAGAATTTGGTAGGATGTATTAAAATACACCTTCAAAATTTTTTTATTTTATTTTTAAAGCCCTACCTGTTTTGATGGTTTTTGCTCTCCTGTATAATAACAAATTTATTGGTTAGGGCCTTTGTGAATTAAAGTAATAAGTAGAGAACGACCGAACTTCCGAACGAAACGAAGGTAGGAAATTCATATTAAATATTAATTAATTTTTACATTATAACATAAAATTATTTAATTTCGAGTATAAAAAATGTAAGTTTTTGTTGTTAACTTTACAAACATAAGTATTTTTACGTTATAAACTAAAATGGCGATTTAAACCAATGTTCCGTTTTTTATTAGCAATAATAAAAATGTAGACTTTAAAAAATTCATTGATTAGTTTCGGCTCTAAGAATTGATATTCGGTCGTGCTCTAGTAACAATATTTTTAGTTTTTTTTTAGTATTGTTTTCCTAAAGTGTTGTCTTTCCTTATTTTTTAGGCTGAAGAGCGTTTAGCTATGATAGAAGAGCAGCGACTTATGGAAGAAACCCGTCAACGGATGCGCAAAGAAGAGGAAAAGCGTGTCAAAGAGGAACAAAAAATGATATTAGGAAAAAATAATTCAAGGCCGAAACTGTCTTTTTCTCTCAAACCTGGCGTTTCATGATTTTTTATTATTGTGTTAGCCGTAAGCTCTAACTTATTTATATCTCTATTGAAAACCCATCAGTAAAATGAAAATTGTAAAACAACATGTAAGTATGTATGTATGTAGATAATAATGAAAAATGTAATTTTTGAACTAATCAGTTATATCATGAACCAATAAAAAAAGATCACAGGAGATCAAAGGAGAAAAAAAAAGATTTGTGAGCGTTTTTGAAAGACGTTTGTTTGCTGTGAACTGGAGGGAATTTTCACACAGAAAGAGAACAAAGAAAAAAAAACAAACATTTTCCGTGCTTGAATACGATATATATGTATGTATTAGAGGTATACGCCGCCGAGCCACGCCGCCGCCGCCGCCGTTTTTTGTCATTCCTCACGCGCCGCCGTCGAGTTACGAAAATATCGGCGCGGCGGCGGCGGCGGCGTTCGGCGCCTAAGCAATTTTGTACAAAATTTTCATGATGTATGTACATTGAATACATCGTTTGAAGGAACTAAATACTACTTGTATAAAACACAATTTTACGAAATGAAAATTGCATTTTTAAATTAGTTTTTTTTTTCATAATTTGGGCAACTGGACAAGAATATGAACTCCTTTATTTTTCCAAAGATAGCGTAACTCAGAAAAAACATAGGTAACATATTTTTCGACGAAAGCGTTTATTACTGTTAAATTAGGGTCGAATACTGGTAATCCAACGATTTTTTTCCGCAGTAGACATTTCTTTTAAATACTACAACAATACTACTTTTTTATACACCTACTACAACAACAAGAAAGTTATAACTCATCAAAAACTTTAACGCCAATATCTCAGGAAGCAGTTATAATAGAAGCGGCCTCTTTGCATCTAACTCCTCAATTATTGGAGATAAAACAAAGACAAGTTGATTTTTCTATGTATTTTTTTAATATTTTAAACAAACACATTTTTTTCTAATATTTACATTCGTAAGTTATTTTATGCTGGGGTCCCACATACGTATACAAGTACTAGGTGTTAGTAGTCTCATGGCACTTTGAAATCTACCTTATGAGCAGTAGCGCCGGCGTTTCCAGACGCGCCGGCGTCGCCACCGCCGCCGAATATTTTTGAAGTTGACCACGCCGCCGCCGCAAAGCCTGTCGGCGTAAACCTCTAGTATGTGTGGCATATCTAAAAAATAGGTATACTTTAAAAAAAATTTAATTTTTAAATTTGTGAGCACACCTATGTTTTATATATAAGTTTTTTAATACTACCTTAATTATTCCTTAAAATTATCGAAATAGGTTCACATTAACATATAGCTCCAATACAACTGATTACTCAGATATGTGTTTTGCGCTATAACTCTAACTTCATATCTGAATAATAAATTGTATGCGTGCTATATGTTAAATATATACTAAATTTTAACCTGTTTATTGGAGGAGTTATAACGCAAAACAACGTCGCTGGTCAATCAGTTGTATGGGAGCTAGATGTTTTAGTGAACCGATTTCGATGATTTCATGGAATAGTTAAGGTAATATTAAAAAACGGCTATGCGCAAAACTTTAGTAAAATATCGTCAAAAGTCCGGGACTTTTTTATAAAATAGCCAACATTTAAGCAAAGTTTCAAGTACC
The DNA here is from genome assembly GCF_001687245.7 of Rhagoletis zephyria. NCBI lineage: Eukaryota > Metazoa > Arthropoda > Insecta > Diptera > Tephritidae > Rhagoletis > Rhagoletis zephyria. The sequence goes on from NW_016161402.1 coordinate 36,062, forward strand.
GCTATCTCGAAAAGTGGAGCCTTACCCTATTGAACTGAGGACGCCATTGAATTTAGAAGGCTCCAATTAAGAAAGAGCAGCTATCAGAACATTTGTCGAAAAAAAGTTGCTTTGATACCACTCCCGAAATATTCTGACTAAAAGAAGGAGCATCATTAAAAGTAGTAAATCAGGGTTTTTACACACTTCTAGAGAAAACTTTTTTGAAGCATTTTACTGGTATATGTAATTTTGTAAGGACTAGCAGTTATAGAAAGTTTTAGATCGTTTCGACGTATTTTCCAAATGTGCCTTCAATTAAGGTGGTTTTGGAATAAAAATTACGCTCAAGATCACAGAATATTTTATCTTTAAAAGTTAGTTTATTCTGAAAGCACGCCTCTTGCTAAGGTATCAAATGATTCGTAATTGTTTGTAGAATGCAATACATACTTAAAAAGTTCTTAGAATTAAATGCTTCAAAACCTATACGCGATAAACCGAAGTTTACTGAGTTACTTGTCATTTCGTTATTTTTTAATGCACACTTTTCTTACTTACTACGTACACGTAAGTGCTAAATGCCCATTTAGTTTCAAATCAGAATATGGTGTGCTTCAAAAGTTATGACATAATTAATTGTGCTTCTCTTAAAAATTACATAAAAAATTCACTTGTTTTCATTATTTTTTTAATTTACACACCTATAATTCAAAAGTTATGCAGCAAATTGATCCAAATTTTTTTTGAGGCTTCAAGTATACGTCAATGAATTATATCCAAAAGCAACCAGCTTGATTTAGTTTACAGCTGTGAAAATAAAGCTAAATAACACAAAGGTTACCTGTTTTTTAGATTTGCCCATATACATGTGATTTGCCCATGCTTTCGGTTCGTATCCGCTTTCTAAGCATCCTGCGAAAATGATTGTCAAATGGGGCACCAGACTCTCACATGAGTATTGTAGCATAGCGGAGATCACGCCGCCCGACCCCGCTCCGTGGAACGGACCGAAAGATTTGATGGCCCAAGCTACTTTCTCATTCTTCACAATATCTGAAACGTCTTCTATAGGAACACGAGGCAATTGGTCCGTGCTGCCTGGAAAGTGGGTGTCTATTAAACATTCAAGGTTTTCCTGGCTGGAGACTGTCCAAGAGACATCTGGCCTCAAGACACTTTCCAAAGCCGCGTCCGGCCTGGTTAATACCTTGCGGAGCCTCGACGCCTCATTTGTGGTCTCCAGCGCTCCGCAGAGTTCTTGCCAGGATTCTTTCTTTGCAGCCCTAATACTACTCTTGTATTTGTCAAAGATGGTTCTATGTTTGTTCCAGTCTTCCTCACGCCGCACAGTTTTTCGACTATATGGAGGAAGGTAGAAAAAAGTCATGGTGACAGTTGAAACAATAAACCAGTTGGGTTTAGAGAAGGAAAAGTAAAAGTCATAAATAAAAATTTCACATTACTCACCCTTCACAAAAAATGTTGCCTTCTCAATGCCCTTTTCTTAGTATTTGTGCTTAGAGATCAAAGAGAAAGTAACATTTTTGGTAGAAACGAAAACCCTGTTACTACTCACCCCCTCTCTCCACCAACGGTATATTTCCAAAAAAATATTGGAATCGACGCGTTACCGACTAATCAGTTTAGTTGTATTTGACGCTGAACCCATTACAGCAAGTGTTTCTTTTTCAACTGTAATCAATTATTTAAACGTCCTGGAATATTCAGGTGAAGATATTTATCATTTATTTGGAATTTTCCTTTTTTTCAAAAAAGTTACTTTGAAATGCAGATGCTAAAGAATATTAGTAAAAAACATTATGAGTACCGATCCGCCAGGTCTTGAGATTAGACGCATGTTTTAGAGAACTTTATGTAGTTTTCGAATATATAAATTGATCTTTTCGCGTGACTTTGCAAATATATGTAATTTTCGATTTTTAACTTCGTTTTGCATAACTTCGTTAAAAAAATTTTTCCAACAATGGAAAATCTACCCAAATATTTGGAAAAAAGAGAATATTTACACCTATATAATTTTAAAGTAACAAAACAAAAATGTACCAAAATTCCATCATGTTAAATGACGCTCCCATATTTTTTGTTGAGTTTTGGACGTTATAGGGCGGTGCAATTATTCCATCTTTACCACATTTCATAATTCCCTACTTCTAATTAAAATTAGAGCACATGTCAAGTTTCAGCAAAATCGGTGGAGGTTTATTATTAGTTCCACCTGCCTCCATATACTTAGTCGAAACACTGTGCGCCAGCATCCTTTAGCCTTGTTGAAGAGCTTCCGTGCCGTCGATCTAAGTTGACCCAGTTCTTCGTTCCACCATACCGGCTTGGGCTTTGATCGTGGACGAGATATAGGACAACTCCGCTCGAAGCTCTTGGTCAGGACCGCGTTTAGACTAACTGCCCTATCACGATTAGCATTCCCCCGTCTAACCTCGGTTTTAATCGAGGTTAGTGTGTTGGACGCTAGTTCAGAGAAATTTTTCCAATCTGCTTTTTTAGGATTCCTAAAAGGTCGTGTCATACAGGTACCTCAGAATTTATCGCGAAGAGTATCCTGCTGTGATACGAAAAGGAACACGTGTCCGAAATGTTTCACTCATTTATGCTACTGGCTGTAGCTGAATCAGCGACCAGTGTTATATTAATAGCTTCTTCCCTAATCCTATTACGGAACGTTGGCTTATTACCCTTGTTATATATGACTAGGTTAGAAGAAACAATAACATCCAAAATAGACTCCCCCCTGGTATTAGTGTCGGAGCTACCCCAAAATTCGTCATGTCCATTTGCGTCAAAACCTATTACCAAATTTAGCATGCGTGCTTGAGCTTGCGCCACAAGCTGTCGGAACGCAATTGGTAATGGTTGCTCCTCCTCATACAGTAGGTATGCTGACGTTAGTAGCAAACTATGCATGCGACTGTGTTCGCACACCCCCGTTGTCAAATCTCAATGGAGCGAAAATAAAGAGACTAACATCTTTCTTAGCTAATACACAGCTTGTTATCTTACCTACAGTTATTGGAATGTAAAGACGGTAGCCGTCTAACCCCAGTCCCCTAACCTTACTCCTAACCGGCCAGGGCTCCTGGATGACGTCTACATCCAGGTCCTTGTCTGCGATGAACTTTATTAAGTAGAGCAAGGCGGAAGTGGAGTATTGCAAGTTAATTTGCACCACTTCCAGTCTCCTCCCTTGCAGCTTGTAACATGTCTTCTGGGACACGTGCCTTAAGGGTGCCTAGCCCGAACTTGATGTTGCCTCCGAAATCCTTCGATTTCTCGAGCGACGTCTGGTCAGGGTGTCAAAGACACTACCTGCCTTTGAGCAGCGCTCAGCCCTGGGTTCTGACGCCAAATTAGCTTCAGTATTTTTTCCGCAGACGGAACCGGTGCCGGAATCGATACTGAGATAATTGGACGTACTGGGAGCCTTGAGCGAGGTATGATCTCGAGCCGAGCGCCCGGCCAGTGTGTGATCAGGCTACTAATGGCATAATTTTCTGTTGCCACAGTCAATAACCTTTCTGCCTTTCAGCCAGCCAGCTCCGTCGAAAATCAGTTCCTCCGTCTCGGCTTCAAGCTTCAGATCCCTGAGCTTGGCCTCTACAAGTAGTCAATGTTCCGACGTTGGCTTCCCATTAGGCTCAAGGTTGTCGATTATGGCCCTTGGAGATACATGGGCGAGTCCAAGGATGCCGATAGTTTCGGCTTCTTCGGTTCTTTTGTGAGCGGCTCGTCTGATGTGCATCTTTTGTTTTTTCTTACCTGGAGGCCTGTGGGCTGAGTTGTAGATGCCATAACCTCACCCGCTACCTTTTCCATCGGTCTCTTGGTCGGACTTGAGGAGGTCTTTGCGTTAGTTTTTTCGAACTTTGCAACGACTTTCTCATGCTTCTTCACTAGATCCTTATCTCTCTTTGTGAGGGATGATGGATCTTTTTCCTTCATCTTTTTAAGGAAGCGAACCGAGTTCTTATAGCTGTTCCTGGCTTTTTGAGCTCGGCTCGCCCACTTTTGCTGTGTCGTTGTGTGCTGCCCCTAATCTTGGGAGCAGACGCACACGGAAGCCGTTAAAGCAAGGGTGCCTGTGCCGCCCCTAACATGGAGTGCGGTCGTACAGCAAGCCGTTCAGGTCAGGTCATTTAGCGTTACCCAGGGTGCACCGTGGGGTGGCAACCTAAACTACGCCCCGAAATTTGGGAACAAATCTGTTTTTTGTCACAAATTCGACAAGGCTTTTTACTTATATACGCTTTTGGTCCCAGCCTGAGTATTTTATTACGTAAACGTTCTATAAAAACAACAATTTCTTATTGGACTTTTTTAACAGAAATTTTATGAGCAAGGTTCTCCAAGCTGTCTTGGTGCTCTCTGCAAACCTCCTTTCTTATCTTTATTTTTATATTAGTCACCCTTCATTCTCTTAATTTTATACTTATTTCGCTAACCTTAGATGGATATTAGGGCGGGTCGAAAATCTAATTTTTCTAAAATCCCTTGGTAATAGTGAAAATATATTGTATCATGAAGTCAACAACAAGCCTGCAAAATATTAGTCTTTTATTTCAATTGTAAAAGCCCGCGCATCGACCACCAAGTGACCCACAGCACACTAGTCGAATAAGAACAACTCCTGTTCAAAATTCTGGGTTCAGCAAAAAGGGTTGGTGCATATTATTAGATAATGAACCCGTTAACGCAAAAGATAAAGTTAAATATCATTTCTCGCAGCCATTTAGCTTATCGTTAATCTCAAAGTTATCTATTTTCAATAAAATTTGATAACTGCACTGGCCTATTGTCAAAAGATGGCAAGAACATCATTAATATTACTGGCGTGTATGTAGGTCGCTGGTTCCAAATATTCTAATATTTTTTTTTTAATATTAGCTATAGCTTGCGAATTTGCGCAAATTTAGGAACAATTTCGGTAGCTCTAAGAGAAAATCCATTATTTTCACTCATCGTAGAAAAATTTTGTTTATGCAAATGAGTATGGAAACACTGGACAGGCACAACTTCGAAACACTAATTAGTTTACTTATGTTTACGCATACCATATAAAAATTGCAAATATAGGAAAATTACAAAAAAAAATTTTCAAAATATTTTTATTTTAAAATAGTTTGAACGATTTTCATGATATTATTATCTTAAATCAGTAACAGTAAGTCTCGCCCTCAATTTGGTAATTATTACTTACCGAGCGAGTAACATTTACCAAAGTTATATCGAAAAACTTAAGTGGATCTAAAAAATTTTTCTAAAAATATTTATCTTCAATTGTATAAATAAAGAACGAAAAATGACACTGAAGATGGCACAACGCCGAAACCGGTTTGTCTCCAAACCAAATTTGCCAAGGGATGACGGAAAATCGTTCCACATTACATCACACTCCTACCCTGTCGGAAACACCAACAACGAAAATGACAGTATAAATAACCTTTAAATGAAAGAACCGGATTACAGAAAAGTGTGGCAAGGAGTGATTTTTTTCGTTCAAGCTAAATGCAAAGCAATATCGTCCAATTGGAGAGTCATCAAAAGCATATCCCAGGATATGTTAAAGACTATTGCATTTACCTACAGTCACTTTTTCACATAATGGAATTAACTAAAATATTTAAGTATGTATAAACACTTATTGCGCACGTTCCCTACTTTCATATAACGGTATATTTAGAAAACGGCAAAAATGTGCTTCTTCGGTGACTAATGAAACCATACCGCACCAATTTTCAAGACTGCATTAATGGACCTAAAATGGGCCTTTCTTACCCTAATTGTATTATGTTAATATATGTAAATACTTATATTCTTAAAACTACTATTAACTTATCAAACGATTCATAATCTTTGACAATACATGTTTGACTTCATTCACCACGATCTTGAAAACTGACCAAATTGGCGTGACCAAGTCCATGGTGCTTTAAATATTATATAAACATCCGAAAGCATTAAAATGTTTGAAATAAGTCTCGCCTCACTTTTTACTTGGTTGCTGAAGTAATGAAGAATTGAAAATTCATAAGGGAAAGTTATAGTTTTTGTAAGTTTTATCCTAATATCTTAAAACTTGTAGACTTATTGAAAAATAGTAAATGAACGTGAGGTACTAAATTTAATAACCATTAATTTGATATATCGTCCTGTTTATAACAATTAACGCATTCCATAGTTTTATTTTCAAATTTGATACACTTTGATTCAATTGCGCGGGCTAAAGATAAGTTTTAAATTAATCTTTCATAGCCAATAACAATTTGCTTGGACCTAAAACATCATAATATTACTATTACAATATTTTCCCCCATACAAAATCAACCCAGCCTAATGGATATGATTTCGTTTTAGTGAAGAATTACTTAACTTTTGGTCATCACGGTCACAGATTTCAGTCACAACATCCATATTAACAAATTTGCACACTATTTTAAGGTATCCACACACCTACGCGATTCTGTCGGTGCGAATCTGTTCCGACAAAAATTACAACAATGCCGACCATAGTTTTAAATGAGGAAGCACGCACTTGTACGATTTTACTGGAGCGATTTATTCGAACATTCACAATTCTTCTTTTGGTCGTGCCGAAATCGCAGACTGCCCCGTTTTGAGAACGAAAAAGGTCAATAGAAGTGCTTTGCGATATTAAAACAAAATTGAACGTAAGAAAACAAAACATATTTGATGTAGAAAAGTTAAGAACTTTATTTTTGTTGAAAAATACTTTTTGTTTGTCTATAAATTCACAGTTTTTCTGCGATAAAATCGCACAGATGAGCGCGTACTTGCGTTTTCGAAGCAGTAACGTCTGTAGCATCAAAAATGGTGCGGATTCGTTGCGACATAATTGCGTAGGTGTGTGGATACCTTTATATTACGATTTTCGAAAACGCGCTCTGTGCTCTGCAACAAAAAACTTCTAATTGAGCTTAGATTCGTAAAAGAAAGAAAAGCGATGACTACTTTGTTTGCAGTTGTGAGTTATGGGTTTTTGTATTATCTATTATCTTTATCTATTATCTATATTAATAAAAATGTTGTGTTCGTATGTCACGGTCATCAAAACTCGAGAAAGGCTGAACCGATTTGAATAATTTTTTTTTTGTATTGTTCGGTGTAATACCAGAACCAATGATATCGCAAAAAATTTTAAGGTTGCCACATATTTGAAAATATTTAAACCCAATTATATTGATAAAATAAATAAATTATTACAATATGGGTATCAAATTAAAGAGGTTTAAGAAAGATGGCTGATGGAAATATTTTTGGGGAGGGTTGCCACCTAATTTAAAATTTTAACTCAGTTAAGTTGATTAAGTAAATGAAATTTGCAATGTGAATATCAAATTGAAGAGTTTTAAGAAGGCTTACAGCCGAAAATATGTATGATTAGGGTTGCCACCTCTTTGAAAGTTTAATTAAATTACACTGATAAAATAAATGAAATATTACAATATTGGTATCAAATTAAAGAGGGTTAAGAGAGATAACTGTTGGAAATATTTTTGAGGAGGGCTGCCACCTACTTAAAAATTTTAACTCGGCTAAATTGATCAAATAAATGAAATATTGCAATACGGGTATCAAATTAAACAGGTTTCAGAAAGATAACTGTTGGAAATAATTTTGAGGAGGGTTGCCACCTATTTGAAAATTTTAACTCAATTAAATTGATAAAATAAATGAAGTATTGCCATGTGGGTGTCGAAACTAAAGAAGGCTTACAGCAGAAAATATGTTTGAGGAGGGTTACGACCTGGTTGAAAATCTAACTCAATTTAATTGATAAAATAAATGACATATTACAATTGAAAGATGACTGTAGGAAATATTTTTGAGGAGGTCTGCCACCTTTTCGAAATTTTAACTCAGTTAAATTGATAAAATAAATGAAATATTGCAATGTCGGCAAGAAGCTTTAGATTCTTATTAAGGTTTACGGCTGAAAATATATTTGAGGAGGGTTGCCACCTGTTTGAAAATTTAACTGAATTTGCATAACGGATAAAATAAACGACTTATTAAAATATAGGTATTAAATTAAGGAGGTTTAAGACAGATGACTGTTGGAAATATTTTTGAGGAGAGTTGCCACCTTTTTGAAAATTTGAACTCGAAAGCTTATTATGTTGCACCAATGTATTTTCAATATGAAGCAATAAAATAAATAAACCAACGAAAAATTAGTCCTTTGTCAAATATGTTTGATTT
>NW_016161402.1:49398-51542 GCF_001687245.7 Rhagoletis zephyria
AACTAACAAACAGGCTAAAAACTTTCAAAAAGGTGAAAAAAGTGCTCTTAATATTAGCATTAAGTGGTGCCTGTTCCTAACTTTCCATTTCACATATTTATATGTCTCTCTCTCTACAAAAAGTTCAAATTAATTTTTTTTTACAGAGTGAGCCCTTCTGAAGATATTCAAACTTAAAGTTGCAAATGTATGAAATTATGATTTTTATTTTATCAAACTGATACTGATGACTTTTATGTCTTAAAAATTATTTTTAATCAGAAAACTGGTTTTTGTGCTCTTATATTTTTATAAAGCTAAAATAAAAAAAAAATACGTCTTAGATATTATTTTATTATTTGATTAACTCTTAAACAAAAGTAATTATGAACTAGTTTCAGTAAAATTTTTATTTTATAGATTACAAAAAAAAACTTTCAACAACTAGAATACATAAACAATACATAAATAAGATTTAAAAAAAGCCATCAGTATTAGTTTGATAAAATAAAAATCATAATTTCATACATTTACAACTTTAAGTTTGAATATCTTCAGAACGGCTCACTCTGTAAAAAAAATTAATTTGAAATTTTTTGTAGAGCGTTCAATTTTCTACCAAAATAATTTTTCAGTTCATTTTTACAATGCTTATATGTCAAGCTACAAAAATAAGAAAAACGAAACATTTTTGTTCCATGTTATTTATATGTGAAATGGAAAGTTAGGAACAGGCACCACTTAATGATAATATTAAGAGTTCAAATTTTTAGAGGCTCTTTTTTTCACCTTTTTGAAAGTTTTTAGCCTGTTTTTTAGCTGAAAAAAAAGTTGGTCAAAAATTACACAGCCTAATAGATTTCGGTAGCTCTAAAAGAAAATCCATTATTTTCACTCATCGTGGAAAAATTTTGTTTATGCAATGAGTATGGAAACACTGGACAGGCACAACTTCTAGAAACACTAATTAGTTTACTTATGTTTACGCATACCATATAAAAATTGCAAATATAGGAAAATTACAAAAAAATTTGTTCAAAATTTTTTTATTTTAAAATAGTTTGAACGATTTTCATGATATTATTATCTTAAATCAGTAACAGTAAGTCTCGCCTTCAATTTGGTAATTATTACTTACCGAGCGAGTAACATTTACCAAAGTTATATCGAAAAACTTAAGTGGATCTCTCTTTNCCATATAAAAATTGCAAATATAGGAAAATTACAAAAAAAAATTTTCAAAATATTTTTATTTTAAAATAGTTTGAACGATTTTCATGATATTATTATCTTAAATCAGTAACAGTAAGTCTCGCCCTCAATTTGGTAATTATTACTTACCGAGCGAGTAACATTTACCAAAGTTATATCGAAAAACTTAAGTGGATCTAAAAAATTTTTCTAAAAATATTTATCTTCAATTGTATAAATAAAGAACGAAAAATGACACTGAAGATGGCACAACGCCGAAACTAGTTTGTCTCTAAACCAAATTTGACAAGGGATGACGGAAAATCGTTGCACATTACATCACACTCCTACCCTGTCGGAAACACCAACAACGAAAATGAGAGTATAAATAACCTTTAAATGAAAGAACCCGATTACAGAAAAGTGTGCCAGGGAGTGATTTTTTTCGTTCAAGCTAAATGCAAAGCAATATCGTCCAATTGGAGAGTCATCAAAAGGATATCCCAGGATATGTTAAAGACTATTGCATTTACCTACAGTCACTTTTTCACATAATGGAATTAACTAAAATATTTAAGTATGTATAAACACTTATTGCGCACGTTCCCTACTTTCATATAACGGTATATTTAGAAAACGGCAAAAATGTGCTTCTTCGGTGACTAATGAAACCATACCGCATCAATTTTCAAAACTGCATTAATGGACCTAAAATGTGCCTTTCTCACCCTAATTGTATTATGTTAATATATGTAAATACTTATATTCTTTAAACTACGATTCATAATCTTTGCCAATACATGTTTGACTTCATTCACCACGATCTTGAAAACTGACCAAATTGGCGTGACCAAGTCCATGGTCCTTTAGATATTATATAAACATCCGAAAGCATTAAAATGTTTGAAATAAGTCTCGCCTCACTTTTTACTTGGTTGCTGAAGTAATGAAGAATTGAAAATTCATAAGGGAAA
>NW_016161402.1:51642-51896 GCF_001687245.7 Rhagoletis zephyria
CAATTAACGCATTCCATAGTTTTATTTTCAAAATTCATACACTTTGATTCAATTGCGCGGGCTAAAGATAAGTTTTAAATTAATCTTTCGTGGCCAATAACAATTGGCTTGGACCTAAGACATCATAATATTACTATACAATATTTTCCCCCGTACAAAATCGACCCAGCCTAATGGATATGCTTACGATTTCGTTTTAGTGAAGAATTAAAGTGTGTTTGCATTGTTCAACTTTGCGTTCAACATTTGCGTTC
>NW_016161403.1:0-22435 GCF_001687245.7 Rhagoletis zephyria
AAAAAAAAAAAACAATAAAAAAAAAGAGAAAGAGAAAATTATAACAATATTAATTATACAGACAGATATGTAAACACAAATTTACCAAACCATATATTTCATACGATTAGTAAATTATATAAAAAAAAAAAACATTAAACACATACTTATGTATATTCCTTAATATCAAATTAATATTTTACATTCACGCAATTAGCTAAGTATATATAATAATATTGTTAAATATTTATCATACGTTTTGAACTCGCTATCACAAGCCGAAAACTGATATAGACGAACGAGTTAAAGGGCGAAGGAAACATACTTTCAATATTAGTATTAAATATCTCGTTCCTCTCTATCGGTTTTGCATTGCTCTTGAATCGAACGATTCTTGCAAGCCTGATCACCTTGCAAAAATCTTTTCTCAAGGAGGGTGATGTAATGGCATCGCTAACAATACGGCAGCACTATTCAGCGCCGTTGTAATGTTGGCAGTCCTGATGGAACATACGTTCCACAGGTACTTAAAAAACGAGCAAAACACGAATGAACAATTCAATTAGATAGACGCAATAGAAGACGACGGTTGTGCCAAAATGTAAAGAATAAAAATTAAAAAAAGCAATTAAAATTAAAAAAGTGTTTTGTGAGTTATTATTTCAAGCGAGGTAGTATTCGGGTATGCATTCGACTTTTTTTAAAAGCATAAAAGTTTACCGATCCCTATGCGCAAAAAGGGTAAGCGCTATCAGCGAGTGTGAGCAGACCCTCAAGGAAATCACCAGCCGGCAGCGAAAAAGTACCAACAACTCACCGGTGCCTCTCAACGAAGCCTCCGGCAGTCGAGCAGCTAGCTTCCAGCAAGTTCCGGGTAAGAAACAACATTTTTCTTAAATGAGCGGGCTGAGGGCCCAACATCGCCTTCTCTACAGATTTCCAAACTCGAGTTATTTGGTGTAGCGTTTTTGTTGTTTATGTTTTTTTTTGATCCATTTTGATTGTTGGGTCCCCACTCAGGGCCGTTATCTCTATTCGTATGCGTAGTTACCTATTTGATCCCATGGTTGTCTATGTAAACAGTGAGGCCATGGCGAGGGTTGAGACAAGCCCTTATGGGGTCTTGAATCAGAGCCAGATCGGTATTAGTCAGGATCGCTTCAACTGAGCCTACACAGCCGACTGAACGGTGACGAATAGAGAGCGTTTCCTGAGTCTTGCCAGAGTTTTAACGGGACGGGGGGCATTAGCCCGAAAGCCATTTCTGCTTGATGTCACTTAAGCATACTCAGGTAACGGAATACTAGTATCACCAGCTCATAGCAGACTTATCCTAAACGGGTTTCCAGTATGCCAGGCGTTAAAGCCTTACTGGACTCGGCTTTAACTTGAAGTAGCTTTGGAGGTACACAACGAGTGAAGAGTTTAGTACTCCTCTCAGCACGTGGATGATTCCATTTAGATCCGTAAGTTGGCCATCGCCAAGACTTTCCTCTGCGCAACGTTCGAGAATGCTGCCTGATTTTAGGCGGTTGGAATGTTTGCATTTCCAATCCGTTTTACTCGTGTTGAAGAGGCGGTACACCAGGGTTAAGATCCGATCGTAGAACCTGGATGGAATGCATTTGATTCCATTCCGGCCTAAGTCACCCGGGCGGAAAGCAGTAGTTTCCGCTCCAGCTTCTAGTCCATCGCCAACCTCTAGGTCTGGGCGGAAAGCAGTAGTTTCTGCTCCAGCTTCTGGCCCTTCCCACTCTTTTAGGTCTGGGCGGAATGCACTGATTCCGCTCCGACCTCAAGCACATCTTTTGGAGCTCTTGCTCGAACTTCAACGCCGTGCTCTGGTGGATTAACCACTAAGAAGTTTAATCATACCTACTTTCGCAGGTGTGGGTGGATTTCCACAAACGTGGGTACCACCTTAAGTACTTACGTCCTTACGTTGTGCCTTCTCCATAATTACAGTTTTGTCCCAAACTGCTAGGGTTGGTGGGTATTTCAGAGGGTATACTTCCCGCCATCCTCCTACTTCCCGAGACGCACGAATGCCATTCGGGGCACACACACCAAGTGGATTTTAGTCGCCTTTTACGACAAGCATGCCTTACTGCAGGTATATTCTCGCGCCTACCCGCAGGCAGGTGTTTCAGATATAGTATTTACANCAAAAGAGAAGGCACGCCCCTGTAGCGCACTTTCGCTACAATAATAACGATTTGTCCCCTCTTGTTATTTACGTTCTTTGGCCATACATGTAAAGGTGTTTTCAAATGTTGAGTTGGGNTATATTTTCATTTGGTTTTTCAACTAGCTAGATATGGCAACATATTAGATAACGTACAACCACTTTTTTAAACAATTTTATTGGGTTGTACACTAATGATCAAGGCGCGTTCAAAGTTGAACCTTTAAACTACGTGTTAACCTATGTACTTTGTCCTTTCTATAAATATAAGCAAAATCAAAATCTACGTCAATACAACAATCCAATTTTGTTCGCATTATTAACTAATCAACGTCAGTCTATAATTACCANGTTCTTCCGTGTGTGCGATTTTAAGTTATTTTGGAAGGAATGTGTTTTCAGTTTGAAATTAAATGTATTTGAATGATTGTAAGAAATGTACGTTTACATACCTTTAGCTGTAGCTGAGTTTGCAGAGGTGCTCGCTGTTATTTCTTAGATTCCAGACGGTCCCAAGATGTTGAAATGTTAACACAAATTTTAGTTTTGTATTACCAAGCTAGGAAAAAGCATCTGCGAAGCACAGAATAGAAGCGTATTTGAACGAAAAAGCCGCCGAACACATATCTATGTAAAGTAAACAAGCCCCCCGCTGCATCCCTTATTCGATAGTTCCGAACTAGTTCTAAATTCGACAAATAAGATCTAGTTCGTTCTGCATCTCTTTTTCTATAGTTCCGAACCATTTCCAAATTCGTCACTTTAGACATAGATTTGTAGTGAAAAAAACTGNCTCACCAAATGCCAGAGGCCAATCATAATGGTGGCGGTATGAACGTGCAAACCAAAGCAGCAAGTCCATTCTTTATTACGCTGTTGTGGACCCATTTTGATGCGGATCCTTAGCATCGAAATGCCTGCCTTGTCGTTGTTGTGCTGTCACTAGACACTTTACACTTGCTCCTTTTATAAGTGTTCTGCTTACTATTTATTATTAGTTTATACAACCAAAAATTTAAAGGAGTTCCAAAAAATATATTTTTTTTATATTCTCCAACAACGGCGAGGTGTATTTCACAAATTTTCACTTGCAAAGCNTAAAAGTACCACTTTTTGCCGATTTTGGAATGGTGGGGATCTAGTTCCTATCGGCCTAGTTCCTTTTTGGCGATAAAGACCTAGTACGGAACTAGAAATATATGTGTGTATGTGTGTATGTGTTGTCACCGCTGTGCATGCATTGTATACCATATACTTTCTTAATTAGATATGAAAAAGCATCCGAGACGTGCAAAAGGCCATCCGTGTAGTGAAAAATGCTTCATTTTAATACGGGCGTATTTGAATTGAATATTTCCGTTATATGTACGTAGTGTATGTATAATGGAAAAATCCATTTTGTTAAAACTTCACTTGATTTAAATACGAACATTTTTAAACGGTAATCAAATAAAAAATTTTTATTCTTACAACGCGTTATTTTTCTCAGTGAAGGATAATGTTATTAACAGCTCAACCTAATATTACCGGCGAGAGTTTTTCTACGCACGCACGCAAGTTTTTCTCAATTGATAAACCCAAATCAATTAGCGTGAGTGATTTCTCAGAGTTGCATTTCTGTCAAATTTACAGAAGATAAGTTATAAACGTCAAATCGAAATTTTACGCAAGACAAATCTTGGAAANATAATGTTATTAACAGCTCAACCTAATATTACCGGCGAGAGTTTTTCTACACACGCACGCAAGTTTGTCTCAATTGATAAACCCAAATCAATTTGCGTGAGTGATTTCTCAGAGTTGCATTTCTGTCAAATTTACAGAAGTTAAGTTATAAACGTCAAATCGAAATGTCACGCAAGACAAATCTTGGAATTTGAGTTAGCTTTTTACGCACGCATATAAGGTTGGCCTGTAACAATTCTTCCCGATATAAATTGGGCTTTAAAGTGCAGAAATTTGTACTATGTTTAGGATTGCATGTGGTGGGATTTGAACCCGCGGCCTCGGTGCTCAATCTCTACGTGTTGTAATAATAATAAAGTCCGGCGCTTACACAATATGTTAGTGTTTGGCCGAACTTCTCCTCCGATTTGTCGCGTGTGCGTTAATGCTGTGGCACAAAGGGGGTGCCTACAGCTTTTTGTCGACTCTGAACGGCGTTTGTATTTTATGGGAAGCTGTTTTTCAGTTTCAAGGTTTGCGCACTTCTAACAACTACACCCCAGCGGCCTATATGCGAGACCTATATTCAGATAAATTTTTTGCTTTTTGGTATCGATATTTGAAATATCGAGTCTTTTTATTCCGATATAAATGGGTACCCGATATTTTTAAAACGATACTTTAAATGAGTACCATATCGATACTTTTGGTTCGATATCGTGTCCCTATTGACGCTATCGCGAGGTATTTTTTCTCGTATCTTTAGCAATAATTGAGAAAAAATTATATCGATCATTGTGGTTTCTGAAAGCTTTTCAGATAATTGGGAGAACAATTGCCTTTTTCTGCATATGAAAGCGTCGATTTGTTCAAGCATTTTCTGCTTATCATTGTTTATTTCAGCAAATATTCGCCAATCTGGTTTTGGTGGTGAAAACGTGAAGTTTTCCATTTTAGTAACATTTCTACCACCATTAAAGCGAGCGCTACATTTACTAAAAGTCGATTTAGTTTCTTGAGCTACGTGAAGGTTGCCTAACAACATCCTAAACTGGTTTTCCGTTAAAGTGACGTTGGCACGAGGAGCAGCGTAATTTTTTTGAGATTCTGGATCAACGGCACCAGTGTTTGCGTTCGATATTGGTACATTTATACCAGCGCTTTCGCTTATCGCTTGTCTTGCCTTTTCCATAGAAACACCCTTTGCATTAGCATTTGGAGGAGCGTTGTTAATTGGTTCTTGACCCCCCATTTCAGATTTAATTTCTTCTGGGTTTAATCTAGGGCTTTTTCTAGCCATGCGCATAGATAGCTAAAGCAATGGTATTACAACAAAACCTGCACCGAAGAGGAACGCAACAACAACAACAGCCCAGATGACTTCGTCAGCAGCAATTTAGATTCGTTCGCATGAAAATGTCACCAAAACGATTCGCCGAATAACAACAGTAAAGAATTTTCAGAAACGGAGTGTCTGCATTAAGTCGCTTGAATGTTGAATGTGCGACCACTTTACGATTTTAAGTTATATAAAATTACTAGCCGCTAGAGCCAAAAAGTCTACAAGCGTCTGAGTATATTTTATGTAGGTATATTAAATTTATTAAAGTTTTGGTTGGGCGCCAGTTGTAGGGAAGCTACTTGAGCTTCGCTAAAATGTAGAGTGAACGCGTTTGTAAGACTAGCCGCAAGAACTCAAAAGTCCACGAGCGTCTAAGCCAAACAAAGCATAAATAAAAGGCGAGGTTTAATTTTAAGTCTGCTCCTCTCGAGCGTTGGCTTGCGAATGAATTTTATTTTCGTAACTCAGCTTAACAAACAGGCTAACCTAATATTCACGCACGCCGCCAATTTATTGTCAAAAATTTCTCATGCACATGCAACTTGTATTAGATCAACCGAAATTGAACGGCGTGCGTATGAAGCTAACTCAATTTCCAATTTTTGTTCTGCGTGACATATTGATTTGACGTTTCGCTCAATGAAATCAAATGCAAACGCATGCAAGTCAATTTCGGGTGACGCAAAAAAACAAATTCGACGGCATGCGTACCAAACCGCAAGCCGCGAATATTAGGTTAGCCTGAAAGGTACAAATTTAAGCGAGGATTTGCAGAAAGGTGGGAGAAGCATAAACAATTACAGTTAACTCTAATACTAGGTTCACATATAAGTAGATTATCTTCATTTTCGAGCTTAACTTCCTAATCTGTAATTAGAAAAAGAGATTAGCCATATAAAATTCCTCCCTTGTTAATCTGTAATTATAAAATAATCTCAGATTTAACCGATAACTTTTCGGTGTCCATCCTAGTTTTATCGATTGTTTTTGCGAAGAAGAGGAGAAATAGCAAATGTAAAAGTAAACAAAAATGGACGCTGGCAAGGAAAAGAGGCTTCTCAAGGTATTTTTTTAATAAAATGTTAAGTTAAAATATATCTATATTGCTCAATATAGCAGAAAAACGTGATCACGGTGGCACAGAGAAAAAAAAAACTTTTCCTTGAGATGTGAGAATAACAAGCACAACAAATTTGACGGCTAATAATCTGAGATTTGCCTGTGTGAACGGGGCGATTAAAAAACGAGCTTTGATTGAGGTAATATTGATATGTGAACATAGTTTAAGTTACACTAAAACAGTGGTGGCGAGGGATATTATGCCATCATAATAATTTAATAATATAAGGTAAAAGATGACAAAGTGATCCGTGAGTGATGATGAGTTAATAATATAAAATATAAAATGAAAGATGGTTAATAATAATCAGGTTCGTTACACTACTTTTTGAAGTGAAACTTCTTTAGCGGCGGTTGGTTCGTTGGGAGTAAATTGGCGAATTCAACGGAAATCGTACACGGAAATGTTGCAACGGAAATGATGCAACGGAAGTGATGCAACGGAAATGGTGCAACGGAAATGGTTGAGGCTGAAACAAGTACTTATTGTGTGTATGCAACGGAAACGATGCAACGGAAATGGTGCAACGGAAATGGTTGGGACTGAAACAGTGCTTCTTGTGTGTATGCATATGGTATTAATTTAACAAAAATTTGCTAACAAAAGGTTAAAGAATAACACTTAGAAAAAGACCAATACAAGAATGAAAGTAAAGGTGACTACGTACATAAATGAAGAAAAGGATAAAGGCAAAGTTAAAAATAAAAACAAAAACAAAGATGCGTAAAGATAAAGGCAAAAATGAAGACCAAGGAAAATTTAAACACTTTACTTATTTATATAAGAGCAAATGTGAAGGAGAATATGTAGCTGAAAAATATGATGAACACAAAAGTAAAGGCAAAGAGGAGGATGAGGATACCGATAAAAGCAAAGATGAAGATAGGGGAAGAAAGATTAAAGTAGATGTAATTAAAGGGGAAAGGATATAGAGAGAGACACAGAGACTCAATCTGGGAACTATTTTGGCATTTTTGAGATTTTCGGGATTCTCGAGACCTATCGATAAAATAATCGATATTTTTATCGCTTTTGTTAACGATATTTATCGATTTCGTTATCGATATTTATCGACTTGTTATCGATATTTACCGCTTTTGTTATCGATATTCATCAATTTTGTTGCCGATAATTATCGATTTGTTATCGTTATTTATCGATTTTGTTATCGATATTTATCGATTTTGTTATCGATTTTTCTATCGATGTTTATAGTTTGTTATCGATTTTGCTATCGATATTTATCGATTTCATTATCGTTATTTATCGATTTTTTTATCGATATTTATCGATTTTGTTATCGATATAAATCGATTTTGTTATCGATATTTATCGATTTTGTTATCGATATAAATCGATTATGTTATCGTTTTGATATTTATCGGTTTTGTTATCGATATTTATCGATTTTGTTATCGATATTTATCGAATTTGTTATCGATATTGTTATCGATTTTCTAATCGATTTAGCTACCAATGGTATTATCGATGTTGCTATTGAAATTTTATCGAATTTGTCATCGATTTTGTTATCGGTATTTTGGTGGACGTTATAATCGATTTTGTTATCGATAGAGTATAAAGATAAAAATGAAGATAAAGGAAAAACAGAATAACATGAATGTTATTAAAACGAACAGTGGTACAGGTAGGGATCTTGATAGACATTGGGACATTGATAGAAAAAAAAGCCAAAAAATATAACCTTAAGCAAAAGCTGATGTGTGTATGTACCCTGTAGTCAAATGTACTAGTTGTAAACTACCTCTCAACTAGTATGAACCGCATGCCCAACTAGTCAGCCAACTATCTTTTTTCCATGCAATCAACTGGTGTTTTTAACATGGGGATGTCCTACGAGATGGCAATTGTCAGATTTCGGTCAGAAATATACCAGTCTCATACTAGTTCAAAATAGACAGAAAATTACTAGTCCAATTGAGGACCAAAACCACTACTTTGGATGTCAAAAAATAAAATGAATTTATGAATATACAATAAAAAACTTTTGATTAAGTACACTTTAATACATTACACATTTTTATTTAACAGTCTTAGATTTGGCAATAATTAGTGTAAAATTTTTTGAGTATTAATTAAAATTACAATTTGAGATTTGGATAAGAATAAAATAAATAAATAATTCAATCAGTTATTAAACATTCTTAAGCTTTGTCTATACTTTGGCTTGTTGATTGATAAATAAAATTATTCAAATAACTAGAGTGAAAGCTCCCATAAGCGGACACCGATGGTCACCTACTTTTTATCCGCCTATGAGAGATGTCCGCTTATGGGAATTTTGTAAGAAATAAAATCAAAATTAAAACATAAAAAATGTATATTGCGAGTTTCTAAATTAAAATAATATTTATTCTTCAATAGACAAAAACAGGATGAATTAAGAACGAATTCTAATTTATGGCGTTTTCTTTCCTACCGACAAATCTCATTGCCCACTTCGCTCAAGCAGCAAGAAGAGGGCAACGAAAAGGCAACACTTTTTCTAGAAAAGAAAATATCTTTGACTATGGACTATGTCCTTGTGTACATATACAAATGTAGAAGCGCCAGAGTCAACATCTGACTGAAAAAAAAATCGCCGCTTGTTAAAGTTTCGCGTCCGCTTATGGGAGATTTTTTTTCATAACTGGACATTTCTGAGTGTCCGCGTCCGTTTGTCGAAAAGTCCGTGTATGGGAGAGCATTTTGTATAGAAAAAAACCAAAAAATTGTTCGTTCCCAAGAATGTGTCCGCTTCTAGGACTGCTTTCACTGTATATTAATTGTGTAATTAAAAAATGTCCAAAATAGTTGAGAATGATCAAAAGTAACATGGTGCAATTAAAATTAACGAGTTAATTAAAAAATTTTGTTTAAGTAATTAATCATTAATCGTTAAAAAGGTACTAATATCGGTATTTAATCATTAAACGATTATTCAAAAAAACATGATTTAATTAATAATCATTATGAATATTAATCATTATTAAACAGGTATGGTATAATTGCGAGTACGTACTTGCTTTAACGTTTACAATATACCCAAATGAAAGTTGTAATATTTTGTGTAGCCNTTATCGATTTTTTTATCGATATTTATCGATTTTGTTATCGATATAAATCGATTTTGTTATCGATATTTATCGATTTTGTTATCGATATAAATCGATTATGTTATCGTTTTNACGTAAGTTTCACTTCTACAGTGTGGCCCAGGCGCACTTACTTTTTTTTTACTTGTGCTTTTCTCTCAAAGTGTTTAGCGCCGGTAAACCCCAATGAAGGTTAAAATTTAAAAACGAATTAATAAAGTTTAAGGAAAATCTGTGGATAATTAACAATAAACTCCTTTTTTCGAAAAATCTATAAAAATCCCTTTTATTTTTCAAAAAACAAAACTGTGCAACAGTTATTATTTTACTCCCTGTATAAAATATTAATAGCTGGAATAAAATAATGTAAAAAAAATATTTTTTAAAAACAAGCTTTTATTTAATATGTACAATCAAAGGAATAAAATAAAATAATGTAAAAAAAGATTTTTTAGCAAGAAAATTGTATTAAAACTGCACAAATGAATAAAATAAAATCAGTTAATCTTTCGTTAAAGTTACTAAAACCAAATCGCGAAAGCAATTATTCAAACTCTAATGAAAATTACTAACACTTTGTATTGATTTACTTCGGCTTTAAAAAAGTTTGTCGCGCGAATAGCGAACCTTACATATCTTCATACATACATATTTATAAATACCAAGCAGAGCACCCGACGTCGTCCGGGGTAAGCAAATCAAAATATAAAACAGTAATTCAAATATTCAGTTCAGCATAAATTAGAGGAGAAAAACTATTTTCTTTCTTAAGGCATCCTTATGATCCATATTTTTAGCTTTATCGTACTTCAACTAACATATATTGATCATCACTCTTTATACTACAAATCTTGTTCCATTATTAATGTTAGGTGAATTAAAGTAACGATAGAATTTTTAAATTAGTTTACTACGGTGCATTCCGTTTAGCTGCCTTTTCGCTTCGCTGCTTTAGTATAGCTGTACTTTTTCGGCAGAATGCTTATTTCGGAAAAAGTTTTATTCATTATGAATGAACATTTTTCGTTTAACAGCAACGCGGGACCAAAGAAACGATTGAATCTTTCCATTTCGAAATGATCTAAAAAATGTAAGGTTTCAAAAAAAACACAGTTTTAAATATCTGAGTGATCTAATAGATGAATACATATGTATTTATTCCCCTTTTACAAACTAATTTATATATACTTTACTCTAAACAGCTCCCATATATGTGTCTGCATACCAAATTCATGTGACTTATGGTCTTTAAGTTATAGCTAAAAAAATGTCCACGTCTATGGAATTACAAATTAATTTATATATATCTTTTTGTAAGCACTTGCTATAGTTATACCTGCATATGAAGATTTCAAGTTCGTGGGGCTTATTGTTCTGAAGTTATAGCTGATAAACATTTCCACGCCTATGGGCTGTTCCATATCCCCTTTTACTAACTTGTGTATTTATAGTCTACTATAAGCACCTGCCATAGCTATGCTTGAATACCAAATTTAAAGTTCGTGTGACTTATGGTTTCAAAGTTATGGCTGATAAAATATTCCACACCCACGGAATGTGCCAAGCTTCCAGTTACAAACTCCTTCCTATATACCTTACTATAAAAACCTACCGTAGATATGTCTGTATGTCAAATTTCAAGTTCATGTGATTTAAGTTTCGAAGTTATAGCTCATAAAAAATTCCACGGCTATGAAATGTGACACGCCCCCTTTTACAAACTCATTTATTTATAGCCTACTATAAGCACCTGTCATAGCTATGCCTGAATACCAAATTTAAAGTTCGTGTGACTTATGGTTTCGAAGTTATGGCTGATAAAAATTCCACACCCACGGAATGTGCCAAGCCTCCATTTAAAAACCTCTTCGTATATACCTTACTATAAGCACCTACCGTAGATATGTCTGTATATCAAATTTCAAGTTCATGGGACCTATGGTTCCGAAGTTATAACTCATAAAAAATTCCACGCCTATGGGATGTGCCACGCCCCTTTTTACAAACTCATGTATATATAGCCTACTATACCCTGTAGGGAAACCGCGGACTAGTGAGTCAAATTTCTAGTTCCGTACTAGGTCTTTATCGCCCAAAAGGAACTAGTCTGATAGGAACTAGATCCCCACCAGTCAAAAATCGGCGAAAAGTGGTACTTTTTAAAAACTGATTTTTTCAGTTTTTTTTCACTAGAAATCTATATCTAAAGTGACGAATTTAGAAATGGTTCGGAACTATAGAAAAAGGGATGCAGAACGAGCTAGATCTTATTTGTCGAAACTAGAACTAGTTCTGAACTATCGAATAAGGGATGCAGCGGGGGGCTTGTTTACTTTACATAGATATGTGTTCGGCGGCTTTTTCGTTCAAATACGCTTCTACTCTGCGCTTCGCAGATGCTTTTTCATAGCTTGTTAATACAAAACTAAAATTTGTGTTAACATTTCAACATCTTGGGACAGTCTGGAATCTAAGAAATAACAGCGGGCACCTCTGCAAACTCAGCTACAGCTAAAGGGTATGTAAACGTACATTTCTTACAATCATTCAAACAAATTTAATTTCAAATTGAAAACACATTTCTCCCAAAATAACTTAAAATCGCACACACGGAAGAACCAAAAGGATGGAAAAATCATGATACTTTTTTCTTTCGTCTGTCGATTTTAGAACTGGTTCGGAACTATAGAATTTAGGACTAGTTCAGAACTATCGAAAAAGGGATGCAGCGGTGGGGGGGCAATTGACACTTCCTAGGACATCGTCATGTTAAATTCGCCAGTTGCTTGCATGCAAAAGAGATTTATCACGAACCAGTACTGGGTCTAAATGTACTAGAAGCGCGCCAGTTCAGAACTAGAGATTTTCCCCACAGGGTAAGCACCATAGATATGTCTGCATCCCGAATTTCAAGTTCATTTGACTTATGGTTCCGAAGTTATACCTGATAAAAAATTTCACGCCTACGGGAGGTGCCACGCCCCCTTGTCGAATCCCAATTTTTTTCTTCCTGTTATAAGCCCAGGTGTCATGGCTATGCTCTGCCAAAATTTCATATGATTCTGTCCATCCGTTTGGGCTGCAACCTGGCACATATATACATACATACATATGTACATACATACAAATTAAATATATAGTAGATATCTATCATTATCCCAGTGTATAAGAATTTTAGGAATATCTCGTCCACAATACCACCTATCGTGTACATTTTTAGTCCCAACATTTATTTTCAATTGGCTAACATATGTTCAAAATATGAGCCAGGTCGGCAAGTAAATGCAATTTTTAGGAATATCCTGACCCCAGCGCCACCTAGCGAGGAAATTTTTGGTAGAAATATTTCTTCTCAAGGTACTGATATATGTTCCAAATATGAACCAAATCGGTCCAGCCGTTTAGTAGTTTAGTGCCATAAAATATACAGAAAACTCTATGAAATTGCGAAATCGTGACGTCTCAGCATTGTTCATTTTTCGGAAACAACATCAAAAAGTTTTAAATTTTTTAAATCGAAAAACCTTCCACACAAAAGGTCCAAAAAAGTACTTTTTACAGATTATGCATTAATGTTGAATTCGCCGACAAGCTTTTTTAAAACCGAAGTAAATCAATACAAATGGTTAGTAATTTTCATTAAAGTTTGAGTAATTGCTTTGCCCATTTGGCTTTTAGTAACTTTAACGAAAGCTTAACTGATTTTATTTGATTCATTTTAGTGGAGTTTTAACACAATTTTCTTGCTAAAAAATCTTTATTTACATTATTTTATTTTATTCCTTTGATAGTACATGTTAAAAGAAAGTTTGTTTTTAAAAAATATTTTTTTACATTATTTTATTTTGAACTTTTTAGTTTTATTTTCCATAACCCGGACATAATATTTTTATTATGGCTGACTCTCCATTTATGAGCATAGTACATTTAATATAGAGTGAAAATCTCTCAAGTGGGCCACCCAAAATTGGATGGTCAAGATTTCCATATTCCATCAATAACTTAAATTTGTGACACACAATGGCTAGAGGCGTCGCCTGAGTGCATTATTTCATATATTTATATATGTGCCAGTTTTACCGTTATATATTTTTTATCCACTCCTTTATTCCATGGGGTTGAACGAACCATTATATCACATTCCTAGAAAAGTCTTGAAAGAGTATTTTCGATACTAAATTTTATTAAAACAAACTGTTGAAATCAGCTTCATATAGAAACAGTGTCATCGTTAATTAAAAAAGAGATGTTCTTAAATATCATAACTTTACGCCACTCACATATTGAATAGATTTGACTATTTATTTTATTATATTTTAATTTGAATTATTTGTTTATAAAAATATAGTTTATTCCTTAACAAACACTAAATGAAAATAAGTTTAATCTTCGAACAACATTAAAAAAAATCGACAAACTTTCGTAAAAATTTCGAACTTTCTATTTCAATTTTATCTCTTAATATTTTGCAGTTTTATAGCTCATTCAATTTTAGTCTAATAAAGTGCAAATTTAAAGTAGCTGTGATTTACAGCAGTGTTGCCGATTTTAGTACTTTCGTACCAAAACTGGTACTCTGAAAACGATTTGGTACGTTTGTACGTTGATTTTGATTTTGGTACTTTTTCCATAAAATCGACAGCTTGGGAAAGCGGTATTTATTTCTTTCGATATATTTTTTAATTTTTCTATTTTATATTTTTATTCGTCACATACTCAAAAGAGTTCTAAAAAAGCTCATTAAAAAATTTAAAATTTGAAGCAATACATTCGCACTTTTTTAATTATACATTCACACTTCTCTCATTGTCTTCGTCAATGTCTTTAAATTTTCGAAGACAGTTTATTGTCTGGACGCCTACTTAACTCAAAGAATGTGACAAATAATACATATTCTCAATTTTCTTGTCTTGTATAGACGCAAGGTAATACAACTGTCAGGAGTGACGGACCTACTTGCGTCAAAGGTTGAGTGTTGGCCAACGTTTATTGGTTCCGTCGAACAATCTAGCTATGCAAAACCAAAAATGTGGCTCGATAGAACTTTTTGTGCTGATTTCAACGCTACCAAAATTATCTGGCGGAAGTAAAAAATAAAGAAGTCAATGGTTAAAGTAATATTTTTTATTTTTTTTTTTAATATTAATATCTTCTGAGCAGCATAACCTATTGATTATTTATTTATTTATTTATTTATTTGGTCTACAGAAAAATGTTTTCTTACAGACAAATGAGAATAGAACATTTAGGTACATAGTCATTTATAATAATAATAATAATAATAATAACAGCATAAAATAACAGGTTTGGTAGCTGGCGAGGCCTAGTCTTCAGTCTACTTTTGTGTGCGGCGGGCGGAAAGACGTATTTTCCGCTCCGCACTGCGGACAGGCTGTTGATCAAGGTCGGTAAGGCCGGGTTTCAGATCCATGTTCCTGAAGACATTACTTTGTATGTGTGGCAGGCGGAAAGCTCTAGTTTCCGCTCCGCACTGCGGACAGGCTGTTGATCAAGGTCGGTAAGGCCGGGTTTCAGATCCATGTTCCTGAAGACATTACTTTGTATGTGTGGCAGGCGGAAAGCTCTAGTTTCCGCTCCGCACTGCGGACAGGCTGTTGATCAAGGTCGGTAAGGCCGGGTTTCAGATCCATGTTCCTGAAGACATTACTTTGTATGTGTGGCAGGCGGAAAGCTCTAGTTTCCGCTCCGCGCTGTGGACAAGCTGTTGATCATGGTCGGAAAGGCCGAGTTTCCAATCCATGCTCGTATTGTCTTACGCGCTCGAGAAAATATATGAAGCAGATTACAGTTGTACTAAGCAGTCATAGATATTGTGTAATTTATCGTTCCCGGTTAAAGATATTAATTTATTTAGTTACAAAAAAGCGATTCACGTTTACGTTTGCATCATAAACCGAACAGAAACAGCTGAACGATAAGGTGCAATGTAAGGGTTTACATGTTATTTATTCAAAATCTCAAGTAAGGTTTTCTTAATGGTAAAATGTGAGTCGGAGGTGTCAAAATAGTCGTAATGCTTATTGAAGTCCTGGCATAGGCAACGAAAAGCATCATGCATTTCAAAATTTGTTCTACAAATAGTTAGCTTAATGGGCTTGTAATGTCTAGAAGGAAGTAATACAAAACGTGATCTGGTTCAGTAGAAAGGGACTATTGACCATCCCGTTCAAGATCTTAATCATGAACAAAACCCCGAGCATCTCTCTACGGCTGTGCAGCGTTGGCAAATTTATGAGCTTCAAGCGGCTTTTGTACGGGGGGAGATTTAATGTCGAATCCCAAGGCAAATTATTTAATGCGAATAATACGAATTGTTTCTGTGCCGACTCGAGTCTGTCAGAGTGCGTTGGATATCTAGGGTTCCATACGACGGACCCGTATTCTAAGATCGGCCTGACTAGGGAGGTGAAGAGAGCTTTAGTGACATAAGGATCTCTGAATTCTTTAGCCCAACGTTTGATGAAAGCCAAGACGCCCTTGGCTCTATTAACACAAGAGTTTACATGGGACTTGAATTCAAGCTTAGAGTCCATGGTTACGCCTAGATCGATGAAATTAGTTACCTGATCAACACTATGTTCACAAATGCGGTAGCTATATGATTGAAAGGGTTTTCTAGAGAAACACATAAACTTACACTTTTTCAAGTTAAGTGACATAGAATTTACTTCGCACCATTTAAACACATTACTAAGGTCCACCTGTAATTGTTTCCTGTCTCCTGGGGCACCAATGAACTTAAATAACTTAACGTCGTCTGCGTACATTAAGCAATTCGAATACTTCAAAATATTTGGAAGATCGTTGATGAATAAAATAAACAGAAGGGGACCAAGGTGGCTACCTTGAGGTACACCTGACGTCACATGAATTACACGAGATGAACATTTTTTAAAGATAACCCTCTGTTTCCTGCCAATGGAATAAGAAGAAAGCCAGCGCAGCAGGATTGGAGAAAAACCAATTTTATCAAGTTTGTATATTAGAGTTGAATGTGATACTTTATCAAAAGCCTTGCGGAAATCAGTGTAAATGGCGTCAGTTTGATAAATACTTTTGAAACCATTATTCACATTTGTAGTGAATTCAAGAAGGTTTGGTACAGTTGTTTTACCTTTACAAAAGCCGTGTTGTGAAACATCGATAACGGGTGTTATGGAATACGATAGTTCTTCCGTAACGATTTCTTCAAATAATTTAGGAATGGCACACAGCTTAGCGATTCCCCTATAATTCGCAATATTCGACCTGCATCCATTTTTATAAAGCGACAAGATATACGACTCTTTCCACAAAGAGGGGAAAACTCCTTGCTTTAGAGAAGCATTGAAGATGTTTGTTAATGGCTTATATAGATAATCAGCACAACTTATTAGGACACAGGAGGGAATACCATCCGGGCCGCTTAGAAAAGAATTTTTTAAACTATTCAAATGAAGGAGAACATTGTCAGCGGAGATTGAAGGAATACGGATGTGGTCAAACTGTGGGAGTGGAAAAGGATAGCTAGAAGTTTTTTCATTTGGCTCGACAGAATAGTTCGATTCAAAATAATTTGCAAACATATCAGCAATCATATCATCATCACTAGAAATAACATCATCTAATTTCAGTGTTGAGGGAAACCCATTTATTTTACGTTTTGAGTTAACAAAATGATAAAATGACTTGGGATTAGAAACGATGTTAATGCGAGTTTTATTAATGTAATTCCTGTAACATTTTCTGTTTAAGGCATTGTATTTATGACGAAGGATGGAGTACGCGGCGTAGTGAGAAGACAGGCCTGATTTTTTATAAAGTTTAAATGATTTAGTTTTCTGATTTTTTAAATGCTTTAGCTCTGAGTTAAACCACAACGAGTTACGAGGTCCGGTATTTTCTTTAACAAGAGGAATGAGTTTACTGAATATATTATTCAAGATTTTACTAAAGTGTAAGGCACTGTTCTCAACATCCCCATCGTACTCAGGCCAGATTATTTCAGATATAGCTATTTTAAGCTTGTCGTAGTTAGCGTATTTGAAGGAAAATGGCCGACCTTTCGGCTTTATAGTTTCAGCACAATAACACTAATCGTAGGATGGTGCCAAGGACAACTCAAGTGGTGGGTGATAAGGGTCTATAGGTATAACTAAAGGGTCGCCGCGTATTATAGCGCATTTAGCAGTATCATCAATAAACGCTAAATCAAGACATTTACCTAAGTTGTTGATAACTGAATTAATCTGATATAGACCAAGATCGGAAAGTTCGTTAAGAAATTGGTTAAGTACATCCCGAGAAGAATTTGGCACCAGAATTCCATCCACCGAATCCCAGGAAACACACGCTAGATTGAAATCACCCAACACAACAATCGAATCGGAGGGCTTGACCATGGCAAATAAAGAGAGCAATAATGAAGAATGTTTGAAGTAAACCGAAGGGTTAGAGTTTGGTGGAATATAAATTGCAACAAGAAAAACACTACTTGAGGGGCACCGTATTCTAACACAGAGGAATTCAACATCATCTGAACCTGTGAACACAACTTTTTCAGAGGAAAAGTCGGTCTGAACAGCTATTAAAACACCCCCGCCTTTTCTATCTAAGCGATCATTTCTAAATATTTCATACTTACTACACAATATTTCACTATTAAACACATTCGGTTTTAGCCAAGTTTCAGTAAAAACCAAAATTTCATAATTTAAATCAAAAGACTTTAAGTACAGCTCAGTTAATTTTGTATTTAGACCTCTAACATTTTGGTAATAAATATTGAAGAAAAAATTACTTATAAGTTTTTTGATCCTGAGGAGGGAATTTGAACAGTATTTTCATTCCGAGCTCGAGGCTTAAACTCAAACTCACGAACTAAAGCACCATTGGGCCAAAATGAACTGGAAATATCAATTTTGAAGGAAGATATGCTTCTTTCGTATGAAAAATTAAATTTTCTAATAGCCATGTGCCGGGGATTAAGCTTTGATGTTATATAAGACTTAACATCTTCTACCGACGTTTCACTAGAAAAGCGCGAAACAAACACAGATTTATTCGCAGGAACTACGATTAATTCTTTCGGTAACGGAGAAGGTCCATTTTGAGATGTAGGTTCAGACACAGCTGTCGTTTTTGCTGCGGCCCTTGTAGTGACACCTGAGGAAGATGCAGCTTGAGATAACTCAACACACGGAGAATTAAAACTTATTAATTCCTTATTTAAGCCGGGAGTAGGCAAAGAATCAATTGGCGGAGTGTCAATGTCTAAAGCAATGGGATTAGGAACAATGCTGTCTCCTCCATGCTTCCGCTTTTTTGAAGCTTGTTTAAGCTTGGGTGATGGAGAGGATGAAGATTCAATGTACTTAAGTCTTTAAATGCATCTTCATATCGCTTAAACTTTTCGTTTAGAAGTTTTAACTCCTTACCCAACTCCTGGAAGCCACTTCCGATCCTAAACATTTTACAAAGCTCAACTTCGGTTGATCTGCACTTGGGGCAAGACCAACGAACACCTTCGTTATCGGTTATGATATCGGCCACCCTACCATTGAGACCAGCACATTTTACGTGAGCTAAGTCATTACACAACCAACACGCAACGCAACGCTGTAAGTCGTTTTTAATGTTACATTTTTCAAAACAGCAGGATGAATACATTGCAGCGCGAAGTAGTAACAATTTGTATGTATGCACAAGAAAAACTCACAGTGTACGCTTTTAGTACGATAGTAGCAAAGATGAGCGTTTGAGAGACACAGAAGTCTAGGTATTGTAAGTTCAATGGTTAGAAACCGTGGTGAACTTAACAGTTTTAAAGCCACTGCGCCAAAAAGCTTAAAAGCATAAAAGCAAGCCAAAATCAGCTGTTTGCAGGAAAATTATTTGATCGATAATAAGCAAAATGTATGATAAATCGCGGATGCACTACCACGCAAAACAACAATAATGCACCAAAAGAGGCAAATATGCACAAGGAATGACAAGAATATTAATTTTTAATCCACGCACTTTATGTCTAAAACACAACAATTTATTGGAGCTTGGCTTCAAATAGCTTTTTCCAGTATAAATTACACAAATTAGAACTGCTTAGCACTTAGATAAACAAAGTAACTTTAGGAATTCTTTAAAACGAATGTTTAAGCGACCGCACAGTACGAACGTTGTGTAAGATAAGATTAAAAAACTAATGGCATAAAAATAAAGGTAATTACCTGGTTTTTCTCCTTTTTTATATTTTCAAGCCAGAAATACCTATATTTTATTAATATTTTATTTTTTAAATGGCGTTTATTTAAATTTGTTTTAAAAAGGGTTAAACTATATACGTCGCGTAAAAGGTATTTTAATTATCTTTAAACAAACATTAATACTTTTGTGATCGGTCAAATAGTTTCCAAGATAATATAAATATAAACAAGTAATTTTTAGCAAAAAAAACCGACTTTAAAAAAATATATATATATCTCTATATATTTCAAGATTCAATGATCGGATCTAAACCAAATTAGTATGGGACCACCTCTGAGATACTACCTTTCCGTTGCAAGAATTATCGAAATCGGTTGACGTGGTCCAAAGTTATGCGGTAACATACATAAAAAAAAAATAAAAAAAAAAATATTCCGACGAACTGACAACCTTCTCCTTTTTTGGAAGTCGCTTAAAAATATAAAAGATTAACTTTAACCTCTTTTATTGGCTTTGATTTTTATTTCTGCCAAATAATCTTGAAATGGTTAAAGTTAGCATGAAAAGTTCTAACATGTTTTCTTTTTTTTTTTTGCTAAACGGCTGGTATTCTACACCACGGCTACATCGGACTATTTCTGACTAAACCCTGGAGTACGGGAACAGGCTAAATGTGAATAAGAAAAAGTTAACAAACAAATGTCAAATTAAACTATGAGTTTATTAAACACCTCAATGAGAAAACTTGACAGTTGTTCATAAACTCAAAACGTTAAACTCGAGATAATCAGCCTTATCATGAGTTTCATTTTCCCCGAACCGGTTCACTTTTCACTCTCGGTTTCCATGGTTTTACTATGGGCGGATGACAAATTTTCGGGTGAATTTTTTTTCAGGCGAAACTCAGGACAAGGCTGAATATTTCAACGTGAATATAGTCGTATTATGAGTTTCATTTCCTCTGAACCGGTTCTCTTTTCATTTCCGTGTATTCACTACGGGCGGGTGAAAAAAATTTAGACCATAAGGGGCATTGTTTTAAACAAGGTTTTAAACACTTGTTTAAAACAAATATTTTAAACATTGCCAACCCTGATGTACATACAATCTTAAGTATGTATACATACCCTGCAGTATGGAGGAGTGACTACAGGACTACGGAATCGGCAGCTACCTGATAAACACCGTCAATTACCGACCGACTACTTGCAGTGTATTTCAGCGATTACTTTTACAAGGCAATGTCCTAGGCTGTAGTCACCATCAGCTCTCTCTGCACTACCGGGAGTTGCTAAAGTAGTCACTTGCGTGAATTTCGGGCGCCCTCTGTCGTAGTTTTTCGCTATTCTGCTTCCGACTAGTTCGACTGTGCACTACCACGGGTTAGTAGGGTAGCTTATTTAGGAGTCGGTGCAGTAGCGATTGACTCCTGCAGTACTGGAGGGTATAGGTACAAAGCCGTATGCAAGCGCGGAGTTTGCATAATCGGAAGTAATAATCAATTGTACCGCATTTCCATTTACTCTGCATATGCCTAAATGTATGCAATCAAACCGAAAATTTTCTGCCCTTCGATATTTTCTGCTGGGCTATGCGTTACAGCTTCGCAAATTTTACCCCTACCGAAACTTAAGATGTATACACAACAAAAAAATTAAATCAGCAAAACGAATAAAATTTAGTGAAATTAATGTTTAATTTCTAACCTAACCTACATGTGTATGTATGTAACTGAATCGTCTAATAATAGACGATAGAGATTATCCACATTTTCGAGCTTAACTCCCTAATCTGTATATTAAAGTGGTCCAAAAATTTATATAAAAAAATTAGGTCGGATTTTTAATGCCGGCACCCCCTAGGATTGTTCTATATCGAAAGAAATATACCCCTATTTTTTATTTTGAAATCAAAAAATATTTAGGGGGTGCTCAAAGCGCTCAAAGTTTTCCATGTATTTTATATGGAGAAAAAACCATTTTTCGTAGAAATGGTATAAAACTCTTCTTTTCTTATCTTCAGGAGATTCCCAGTAATAATACGCAATTGTCTCTTTAACCATTTTTTCATAGTAACTATATTTTATAGGTCCTCCAAAACCCCTAGAAAATGCAATGGAAAAGCCTTTAATCATAAAAAATTGGATATTAATACTGGAAGTCCCCTGAAGAGAACCACAGTTTTCCGATTGAAAAATATTGATTTTTAAGAGTTTTATACCATTTCTACGAAAAAGGTTTTTTCTCCATATAAAATACATGGAAAACTTTGAGCGCTTTGAGCACCCCCTAAATATTTTTTGATTTCAAAATAAAAAAATAGGTGTATATTTCTTTCGATATCGAACAATCCTAGGGGGTGCCGGCATTAAAATTCCAACTTAATTTTTTTGAACCACTCTACTGTATATAGAACAAGTAAGAAAGTCTAAGTACATTAAATACCCGGCGCAAGTATTAAATATATGTTTTCCTTCTTTCCGAAAGCTACCGCTACATGATAAGCCGGGTGTATACATTTTAAGTAAATTAGCGTCATTAAATTTCGAAATATTGAAATTTCAGCATTTCTGAAATTTACCGTTATATGAAAAGCGGCCTCAATTTTAGTCCGATTTCAACAATTTTCAACGGTTTGCTTTTATGTGGCAAGCACAATAACCATACCGAGCTTGGTACAAATTGCTAGAACGGTTAGCGAGATACATATATGTGATCACAAGTGGGCGGTGCTACGCCCATTTTCCAAAATTTTATCATAAACGTATTTCTTGGTAAAGAATTGTTGCAATCATCAATTTTGAATAAATTAGCTTCAATATTTACTGATTTATCGAAGATTTTGTA